>NW_026000057.1:10870749-10889408 GCF_001458135.2 Marmota marmota marmota | reverse complement strand
TTTTTTTTTTTTTTTTTTTTGGTACTGGGGATTGAACTCAGGGGCACTCAACCACTGAGCCACACCCCCAGCCCTATTTTGTATTTTATTTAGAGACAGGGTCTCACTGAGTTGCTCAGCACCTTACTGTTGCTGAGGCTGGCTTTGAACCCGCAATCCTCCTACCTTAGCCTCCCAAGCTGCTGGAATTATAGGTGTGCGCCACTGCACCCACTTTTTTTTAAAAATACTTTTTTGAATCACCTTCAGTATCTGATAAAATGATTTGCACATATTAGACCCTCAAATATTTATTCTGATTGAATAAATAAGTTTACAGTATATACTCCCCAATGAGTACTGATACAGCTTCAATCTGTGGCCACCATATATATGTAAAAGGTACATATTTATCACTTAATCTTCATTACAACCCTTGGAAATAGGTATAACCTCTTTTTTGCAAATTGACAAACTGAGGCTTTAAAAAGCTTAAGAAAAACTTCTAAGATTCTATAGTTAGTTGAGAAACAAAACTATGATTCCTTCTGAGCTCTTAGAACAGGAGGTACAGTATCTTTGACTGTCTATGTGTTAGATTCTGACTTGACTTCTGACTTACAAGCAGAAGTAAGAATTATAGGTGTGTCAGATTAAGCTTTGACCTCTAGCTTGTAAGTGGGAGTGGAAAGAGGGGTGTGTCATTGGATGCTGACTCTTGGGCCAGTGGGGAAAGTGGCATATTGACAGTTCCTAATTCACATGATGTCTTTTGCAAATTTGGCTTAGGTTGTCAACCTCTTACTTACACAAGCATGTTCCCAGAAACACAGAGCAGTAGAAATTAGAACACCCTATTCTCTAGTCATTCAAGTTCAATTTTTAAATAGTTAAATTCAGAGTACAACAATAATCTTGCTTTATTAAGATTTGCCAGGTATCCCCACTTTCTAAATAGAGATTATAGTAAACCCAGAAGTGAAAAAATAAAAATGGTTTCTTTGGCCTTTTCCCTCAAAGGTAAAGAATTCTCTGGCTTACTGAAGTCAACCAAGAAAAGTACAATAAGAACTCATTATGCCTAATTTTAGGGACAAATAATCACTATCAGGAATGTTAAGTACTCAAATAATCACTATTTGTTCAAAGTAAATATAATCCTTGTCCTCAAATAACTTAAAAATGACTTGTAATATGATGGCAGACTTACTATAACTACTACATTGATAATCACATTAAATATAAATGATCTGAACACTATAATTAAAAGTCAGAAATTATCAGATTATAACAAAGACCCAACCATATGTTCCTTATAGAAAACATTCTTTAAGTAGAAAACACAAGAAAAGATTAAAAGTAAACAGAAAAAGATACACCATGTTGATCTTTTTTAAAAAAAATTTTTAGGTATAGATGAACATAATATCTTTATTTTAATCATTTATTTTCATGTGGTGCTGAGGATTGAACTGTCTTATATGTGTGAGGCAAGCACTCTGCCACTGAGCCATAATCCCAGCCCACACATTAATCTTAATCAAAAGAAAGAGTTCATATACAGTTGTACATGTGGGTTCTACCAACATTGATTCAGTCAACCATGGATTGAAAAATTCAGGGAAAAAATGTGCACCAGTACTGAATATGACAGACTTTTTTTTTTTTTTAATTGCAGCAGTAGGGGTTGAACCCAGGGCCTCATACTTGCTAGATAAGCACTCTATCCCTCAGCTATATTCCAAACCCTTTTTAAATTTTGAGATAGGATCTTGCTACGTTGCCCAGGTTGGTCTCAAATTTGTGATCTTCTTGTCTCAGGCCTCAAGCAGCCGGGATTACAGGTATGTGCCACAACATCTGGCATGTATGAATTTAAAAATCCTACTCACTGTTCTCTAAACAATAGAATATAACAACTATTTATGTCCCAACATTATGTATAACAACATTTACATTGCATTAGGTATTGTAAATAACCTAGACGTAACAAAGTGTACAAAAGAATGTGTATAGTCATATGAAGATACTATACCATTTTATAAAAGAGACTTAAGTATCAGCAGATTTTTTTTTTAATATTTACTTTTTAGTTTTCAGTGGACACAACATCTTTATTTCATTTTTATGTGGTGCTGAGGATCTAACCCAGCGCCCCATGCGTGCCAGGTGAGCACACATCCCCAGCCCTCAGCAGATTTTTGTAGCCTTGGGTTACTAAAACAATTTCCTGTCAACACCAAGGGACAACTGCTTAAAAATCAGACAGTAGATTTCAGAACAAAGAATATGGCCTAAGGTAAAAAAGGTAATTTCATAATGATAAAGGGATAAATAAATCAAGGGGACAAAATTATAAATGTTTATGTACCTAATAAAATAGCTTAATACCCAAATGTTTATCAATAGATAAACTGTTGTATATTCATACAATGAAATTCCACTGAGAAATAAAAGTGAATGAATACATATTAGCAACATGAATAAGTCTTGAATAACATACTGGGAAAAAAAAAAGTCATGAAAAGGGCCGGGGCTGTGGCTCAGTGGTAGAGTGCTTGCCTAGCATGTATGAGGCACTGGGTTTGATCCCTGGCACCACAAAAAAAATAAACAAATAAAATAAAGGGGGGCTGGGATTGTGGCTCAGCATTAGAGTGCTCCCCTAGCACGGGTGGGATCCGGGTTCGATCCTCAGCACCACATAAAAATAAAGGCATTGTGTTGTGTCCATCTATACCTAAAAAATAAATGTTTTTTTTTTTTTTTAAAGATATTTTAAAAAATAAAACAAAATAAAGGTATTGTGTCCATCTACAACTAAAAAAAAAAAATTAAGATACAAAGGGAATGAAAAACTTTCAGATGTTATGATTATGTTCAATTTTTTTGATTGTGATGGTTTTATGTACTTACATGTATGTCAAAGCTTATCAAATTATGTTAAATATGAACAGTTTTTATATGCCAGTTATTCCTCAATAAAGCATTTTTTAAAATAAAAAAAATTGAGAAGATGAGACATATACATGTAAAAAATTAAGAATTTAAAAATCTGTGGTAAGTATGCTATGACCCAAATGATCCTTGCTTCCTGGTATTTGTGCCCATATATAATCTCTCAAGTAGGAGCTAAATTTAATGACGTATTTCTAAGGAATACAATGAGGTAAAAACAATGGGATGTCACTTCCAAGATTAAGATACAAAAAACCAGTAATAGAACACTTGCCTAGCACATGTGAAGCAGCACTGGGTTTGATTCTCAGCACCATATAAAAATAAATAAGTAAAATAACGGTATTGTGTCCATCTACAATTAAAAAAAAAAATACAAAAAAATCTGTTGTTTCTTCTGTCTTGGACTCTCTCACATGCACTGGCTCTAAGGGAAGCCAGCTGCCATGTTGTTAGCTGTCCTACTGAAAAACCAACGTGGTAGGCAACTGAGAGGGGGCTCTGGCCAAAAGCTATCTGTAATTGAGACTCTGAGTCCAAAAGCCTGCAAGAACTAAATGCAGTAACAGCAGGACTTAACTTAGAAGTATATTCTCTCCCAGATGAGAATGCAGTCCTAGCCAACAGTACAGCCTCAGGCAAGACCTTCAGCCAGAGGTACCCAGCTAAATCTTGCCAGGATTTCAGATATACAGAAAAGGTACAACATCAATGTTTGTTTCTTGAAGTCACTCTGGGGTATGCAGTTTTTCTTTTTTTTTTTTTTTACACAGCAACAAATAACTAATATAAGATCTAAATCATATTTATAAGAAAGTCTACAAAGCAACTATTCATTTAGAATACAGCCACAAATAAGAGAATACTTATCCAAGACTGTATTAAACGAAGACTTAATTTGCTCAAGTAGTAAGTACAGAGGTAAGGCAGTCCAAGTCTAATACGGTATTTCAAAGTGCCACAGAGAACCCAGATCTTTTCATCTAGGCTATACCATTCCTTGGGAATTGTCTTCAGCCTTATGCTTGTTACTCTGGGTTGTAATATGACCATATCACAGAAAAAAAAGGAAGAAGCTTGGCCTTTATAAGGATAAAGGAAAGTTTCCCAGGAAATTCAAATCTATTCTTCCACTTAAATTTCATTTATCAAAACTTAGCTACAAGGGAATCTAGGAAGATGAACATCTTTTGGACACGGCTTCCTCAACAAGTGCTTTGAGCTGGGAGCTGTGGTGCATGACTATAATCCCTGCTACTATACAAGTTGAGGCAGGAGGATCACCAAGTTCCACCCTACTTGGGCAACTCAGTAAGATCCTGTCTCAAAATAACAAGGGCTGGGGATATAACTCAGTAGTAGAGTACCCCTCAGTTCAATCCCCAGTACAATAAAAAACAACAACAAAAAGGTGCTTTGTTAGTAAGGAAGAGAACAATGTTTATGAAAACAGGGAGCCAGCCCTAAACAATATGCTGGATTTAGAGAAGGACAGAACATGTAAGTTATGGGAACTTGAAAAGACTTAAAAGTAAATTATCCTGTGTTATAGTTTGGATTTTGAATGTCCTCTAAAGCCCTTGTGTTAAAAGCTTGGTCCCCAGGGTGGCTTTATTAGGAGGTGGTAGAACCTTTAAGAGGTGGGGCCTAGTGAAAAGAAGTTAGGACACTGAAGGCATGCCCTCAAAGGGGACTGTGGGATCTGTCCTTCTCTTTCTCTTTGCTCTCCTACCTGTGATATAAGAAGTTTTACTCCACTCTCTGCTCTTGCCATGATGTGTTCTTTACTACAGGCCCAAAGCAATGGGCCAATTGCTCATTGACTGGAACCTCCTAAACAATGAGCCAAAACGAACCTTTTCTAAGTTAGTTATCTCAGATATGTCATACAGTAATGGAAGCTGATTAATACTCTGTATAAAGTTTCTAATTGTATAACTTTTAAAAATTGCTGACTGATAAATAGGCATGTTATTCCCTAGTAGGACAGAAAAGTGCCACATCACATTTCATCATGTTTAAGAGTTAAGATAGCTGGGTGTAGTGGCTCACAGCTATAATCCCAGCAGCTCAAGAGGCTGAGGCACTCAGCAACTCACTAAGACCCTACCTCTAAATAAAATACAAAATAGGGCTGGGGATGTGGCTCAGTGGTTGAGTGCCCCTGGGTTCAATCCCAGTACCAAAAAAAAAAAAAAAAAAAGGTTAAAATATGAGCCAAGGATATGAATAAATAACAAATATTTCTCCAAGGAGAACACAGAAATGGCCAAGAGGCACATGAAAAGATGTCCAACATCCTTAATTATCAGGGAAATGAAAAACAAACCCACAATGAGATACTACTTCATACCCAATAGAAGTCAGAATGAAAAAGTCAGGTAATAAATTTTGGAAGGGAGGATACTAATAAACTGGAACCTTCATACACTGATAGTGGGACTATAAAATGGTACAGCTGCTTTAGAAAACAGTCTGGCAGTTAAACAGAGTTACCATATGATCTAGCAATGCTACTGCTGTATCATCATTAAGAATAGCCAAAAAGTAGAAACAACCCAGATGTCCACCAATAGACTTGAATGCAAAATGTGGTTATCTCCATATAATGAAGTGCTATTTGGCCATAAAAATGGAGTACTGAGGACTGGGGATATAGCTCAGTTGGTAGAGTGCTTGCCTTGCATACACAAGGCCCTGGGTTCAATCCCCAGCACCACAAAACAAACAAACAAAAATGGAGTACTGATACATATTACACCATGAATGAATCTTAGAGAAAGAAGTCAGTTACGAATGACTATACATTATGATTCCATTTATATAAAATGTCCAGAGAAAGGAATTTATACAGACAGAAGGTAGATTAATGGTTGCTTATGGTTGAGTGCGAGAGGTAGGCTGAAGCTAAAGGTCCAGGATTTCTTTCTTTCTTTTTTTTTTTAATATTTATTTTTTAGTTGTAGTTGGACACAATGCCTTTATTTCATTTATTTTTATGTGGTGCTGAGGATCAAACCCAAGGCCTCGAGCGTGCTAGGTGAGCGCTCTACCACTGAGCCTAAACCCCAGCCCCAGGATTTCTTTTTGAAGTGATGAACATTGTAGTGGTAATTGTATATATACCTATGAACATATTAAAAACTATTTGTGTACTAAAATAATAGAAAATAATATCATGATGTGGGAAAATGAAAGTTAAAACATTCTAAGGTCATTGCATTGTGTTTTATTTGTTTTTCAGTCCTGGGGACTGAATCGAGGACCTCAGGACCTCATATATGATAGGCAAGTGCTCTACTGCTGACCTTATTGCGATTTTTTGTTTGCTTGCTTACTTTCTGTGGTACCAGAGATTGGACCCAGGGTACTCTACCACTAAGCTACATCACCAGTTTTTTTTTTATTTTTTGAGACAGAGTCTTGCTCAGTTGCTAAGGCCGGTTTCAAACTTGTGATCATTTTGCCTCAGCCTCCTAAGTAGCTGGGATTACAGGTGAGCACCACCAGGCCTGGTTACCAGCCCTATGGTTCAGGAGTAAAATAGAGAAGTTGATTATACATTAAGCCAAACAATGGATTCTAAAAATTTAAAGGAAACCACTTAATGAAAAAGGATTAAGACAAATCTCTGTGTTACAAAGCAAATCTATTATTTATTTTTCACTGCTGAAGACTGAACCCAAGGCCTTGCGTATAATAGGCACAGAGTTAAAACTAGCTTCAAATCCATTATTTTTAATTCTGGCAGCTTACCTGAGATTCCAGAATCTCCAACTTACGTTTTCTTGCATGAAGAGCTTTACTTGGAAAAGCCCAATAGTAATTAGAAGTTCCGATCCTCTCACAGTCAACCATACCATCATCAACTAAGCTTTGAAGGACTTCTTTTACTGACATAGCAGCTAAGAAAGAGATTTTTCAAAGACTATATTAAGAAATACTATTAATAAAATTAAAAGCAAATAACTGAAAAATCTGAAAAAATAAAAAATATGAAAACATCTGAAAAATATTAAACATAAAGATAATAGTTAATAAAAATCTCTTAAAAATAACACAAAGATCAAAAAACAGTATATCGATAGGAATATATAAAATATTCATGGCCAACATATGTAAAAAAAATCCAACCCCATTCTCTTTTTTATTGGTACTGGGGACTGAATTCAGGGACAGTTAACCACTGAGCCACATCCCCAGCCCTTTTTATTTTGAGATAGGGCTCACCAAATTGCTTAAAGTGTCACTAAGTTGCTAAGGCTGGCTTTGAATTTGTGATATTTCTCCTCAGCCTCCTCAGCTGTTGGGATTACAGGCATGCACCACTGTTCCTGGCTTGACCCCACCCCTACTTGAAGAGATGCAAAATAAAGCACTGATATATGCTTTCTTGACCAACAAATGAAAAAATGTCAAAAAATAAAGGATTTAAGGAAACGGATACTCTCAACATGGTGAAGAAATATGGTAGTATGTATTTATTTTTATTTTTTATTTTTTTTTAAATATAGAGTGAGAGAGGGAGGGAGGAAGGGAGAGAAAGAGAGAGAATTTTTAATATTTATTTTTTAGTTTTCGGCAGACACAACATCTTTGTTTGTATGTGGTGCTGAGGATCGAACCCGGGCCGCACGCATGCCAGGCGAGCGCGCTACCGCTTGAGCCACATCCCCAGCCCCGGTAGTATGTATTTAAAACTTCAGCTTTATGCATATCTTTTATGGAGAAATTTTGCTTTCTATAAATTAGCCACAGAGAATAATGATGTATGCTTAAGGAGCTTTATGGAAGCATTGTTTTCAATAGCAAAAATTTAAAAAAACCAGTCCAAGAGCTGAATTTTTAAAAATTACTATGCAATCATTTGTTACAAAAGCCTATTTAAGAATATTTAATGATATGAATATATTTTCAAAATGTCTTCATAGAAAAATAAAGGACCGTAAGCACTAATCTGACAGTGATTATCTTTGGATAATAGGTAACACATGATTTTTAGTTCCTTATTTTTGCTTATTTCTTCCCCCTTCCAACAATTAACATGTATTACCCTTTGCTAAGAAAACTAAAACAAAACTATTATGAAAAATTAAGGAATAAAGGATATTTGGGTGCTATAGTTAAGGTTAAGATTAAAGATCAGAAAAAGTTTTAAAAATACCACGTAAAGATACAAAGTCAAATATCACAAGTGTCTGAAATCCATTAATAATCCTTACGTGTTGGTTTTTTTGAGGTGGTGGGGATTGAACCCAGGGCCTTGCATATTGCCAGGCAAGTACTCTACCTCTGAGCTACATTCCTAGCCCTTTTTATTTTTTTGAGACAGAGTCTCAAGAAGTTGCCTAGGCCATCCTTATACTTGCAAACTTGCTACCCTTCTTCTTAGCCTCCCAAGTAGCAAGGATTACAGGTGTGTGTCACCTCACCAGGCAATAATTCTTACTTTGTTGTACCAAGAAATTTATCTATATTTTAGTTCTCATTTTAATTTTTCTTAGATTCCCCAGTATAATAAAAATTATTTAAAAATTTAAAGATTTGCTAGGTCAGTGGCATACTAACTACTTGTGAGGCTGAGGAAGAAAAATTGCATGTTAGTGGCCAGTCTCAGTAACTTAGCCAGACTCTGTCTCAAAATAAAATATAAAAAGTGCTGGGGAAGTAGCTCAGTGGTAGAGTACCCCTGGGTTCCATCACTACTACCAGCACAGAAAGTGGGGGAGATCCTAAAAAACAAACCCAAAAATTAAAGATTTAATAAATAAATAAACTCAATACCAAATGTACAAAACATGCAACCTCAACCCCATTTTTAAAGCAGTACAAACTGAAATGTCCAAGAATTCAAAAAATGAAAACTGTTTCAAGAAATGAGAGTTGAGAGTGAGGTTCAGTATACAGTGCTTGCTTAGCAGGTACAGGGCCCTGGGTACAGCATTGCAAAAAATAAAAAAATTAGTGGGAACATAAATTGATATACGCTTCTGTAATGCTTTAGATATCAGGTATTCTTCAAAAGCTCTTGTGTGGGCTGGGATTGTGGCTCAGTTGTAGTAATGTATGAGGCACTGGATTAGAACCTCAGCACCACATAAAAATAAATAAAACAAATGTATATATAAAAAAGAACTCACACCCATGTGTGAGACAATTCAAGAAAGTTTAGAGGTGAAATGATTGGATTATGAGAGCATTAACCTAATCAGTGCATATTAATCCCTGACAGGGATTAACTGTGTGGTAACTGTAGGCAGGTAGGGTGTGGCTAGAGGACTTGAGTCCTTGGGGATGTGCCTTTGGGTATATATTTTGTTCTGGTTGAACAGAGATCTCTCTCTCTCTGCTTCTTGGTGCATGTGCCCAGCTGCTTTCCTCTACCACACACTTTCACAATGATGTTCTGCTTCATCTCAGGCCTGGAGAAAAGGAGTCAGTCATCTATGAACTAAGACCTTTGATGCTATGAGCCCCCAAATAAACTTCTCTTCCTCCAATTGTTCTTATTAGGTGTTTTAGACACAGCAGTGGAAAATTTGACTAAATTACCTTCCCTGAAGGCAGTGTGAGATTACATATTAAAAAGGCTAAAAAAGGACACAGATATCTATTTTCTATTGTATGTGCCAAGCAACTCAGTGAGACCCTGTCTCTAAATAAAATACAAAAAAAGGGCTGGGGAATTGGCTCAATGGTCAAATGCCCCTGAGTTTAATCCCCAGTATCAAACAGACGAACAAAAAATGGGGGAAAATAATTCAGTCCAGAGCATATTGTATGTTAATGACATATTATTTCTAGCAGCAATATTTGGAAACAATTTAAATGTTCAATAAGTGACCATCTAAGCCAAGTTATGGTATTGTGGATGATCACAAAATGAAATTTTAGGAGATGGAGTTGTCAAAAATCATTTTTAAAACAAGTGATGTAAATGTAGATGATAAAATGTTATATAAAAATACATAGCTGAGGGTTTAGCTCAGTGGTAGAGAACTTGCCTAGCAAGCATGAGGCCTGAGGTTCAAGTCCCAATACCAATTCCCCAAAAAACCCACAAACACAAAACTGCATACACAGCATGGTTCCCTATCAGAGAGATGGACAAAAATATACACACACACAGAGAAACATCCAAATGTTAACAGTGGTGACCTCAGAATAGGATTATGAAAAAATTTCACCTTCTTCCTTATAGTTTTTATAGTTCCAAATTTGTTAAAATAAACTAACATGCATAGTTTACATATGCATAGTTTACATAATCAGAAAGGCTTAAAAAGAAACATGTCATGTGTAGTGGACGTAGTAGTTCCCCTAGCCCCCAAATATATTCAAAGTCCTAACCTCCTGGAACCTGTGAATATCAGCTTGTTTGGGAAAACGGTCTTTGTAGATGTAATTAAAAATTAAGTTAAGGAGATATGACATATGTTTTTATGAAAGAGAGAAGAAAAGAAAAACACAGATGCAAAGGATAAGGCTGTGTGAAGACAGAGCCAGGGATTAGAATCCTGTTAGCAACCATTAGAAGCTAGGAAAAGAAGAAAGAAATGGATTCTCCTTTGGAGCCTCCCAAAGGAACCAGAACTGCCCACCCATTAATTTCAAACTTCTGGCCCCCAGAACTGTGAGAAAATAAATTACTGCTGCTTTAAGCCAATATATGTATAGGAATTTGTTAGGGCAGCCCTAGGAAACTAATACATGATGTAAAGACACAAAATCACGTTTACCAAATACTAGAACATAAGAACAATGTTCATTTCTTTTGAAATTAACTACATTAAAAAATAAGGGTGTATATTGTATATGCATGTGTGAGTATATACATGTATTCCATTTTAATTCTTCTACAGCATATAATCCAAACACAAGAACTGATGGCCAACAGACATTACATAGGAACTTTTACAAACATTCTTCATCTCTAGAAATTTGTTTTTCATAAAAAGAAATATTATTGCAGAAAATATGACTGATATTTCCCAAAGTATCCCAGCATATCTTTAATACTTACTAATGCCTTTCTCTTTGGGAGCAATCTTCTCCAAGTCTTTCAATTGAAACACATCTTTCTGTTTAAAAGGAGTAGAAAATATGAAAAACACATTTATTTTCTACTATACATTTATGTAATTATATTCATAAAATATTGTATTAAAAAGTATGCATGAAAACAAAGAGTGCAATAGAATTAAGCATTTTAGAACTATAAAAAACTTTGTGATTATCTCCTTCAATACCCTCCATATAACTTAAAACAGATAGACTTCAGCCTGAGCATACAATTCTGAGCATACAATACAAGTGGAGATCAAAACAAAGAACAACTTCCTGCTGAACTACAAAAACAAATAAAAAATATTGCCTTATTTAGCATAAATTACACTCTGCAGATTTAGCAGTTCTAATCAAAACAACAGACAACTGTCAAGATTTGTTTACATTTAAGGTTTCATGAAGCAGTTACACCTAAATATAGAAAATTATACAATCCATAGTCATCTCTCAATCATTCATCTACACACGTTGCATGCCCACCATATGCAAAGTAAAACACAGAGGGAAAATAAGCATGTAGGATATTTAATCTGATGGTCATAAAAAATGTTGACTACTTTTTTCTACTTGTAATAAGCTTTGGTTTAAGTGGTAAAAAGAACTTGGATAATAAAACAAAACTGTCTCAAAAGACTAAAGTATTCAGTAATTATAACAGAAATACTATTATTATTGTTATGGAAATCTGGGATTCATTTCTTCCAAAATAAACTTGAAAAGGCAACTTTAATTGGATGGAAACAAAACTTAAAAAAAATTAAAAACTTCTGCCCATCCCAATGGACACTGCTAAGAAATTGAAAAAACAAATACCACCTAGAAGAACATATTCAAAAAACACATATTTGGTAAAGGCCTGGTACCCAGGCTATTTATATATGAATTCCTTTAAAGTATATTTTAAAAATTGATGAATGAATAAAGAAGTGGATAGATGAATACATACATGATAAAGTGAGTAAAGTCAGATGTTAATGGTAGAATCTGAGTAGTAGAAATATGTGTATTCACTGTAAAATTCTTTTGTTTTTGTTATATGTTTGAACTTTTTTTAATAAAATGTTTGAAAAAATTTCATCTCATTACACCTAAGATTTAGTGAAAAGAGAATACTAACTCATTAGAGTATAAGATCAATCCATTTTGCACAATTGAGAATTAAAGGTGACAATTTAGAATTGGGAATTAAAGGTGACAATTTAGAATCTTAGGGAACATATAATAAATTATTGGTTATAGGTTTCTAATGCACTAGACAAATCCATTCGATCTCTTTGCAAATACTTCATAGTGCCTGGAAAAAGAACATGAATTCATTGAGAGATCTGCTTATATGTGGTCACCAGAGAGCCCCAGACACACTGGCCAACCTTATGAGACTGTTGGGTAAACAAACGGGCTTATACAAAGAGTCTCACAACCCAAATGGACTGAACAAATAATCTCAAGTGAATCTTAGTTCTTAGTCTCCCTAGCATTAAGCACAGATGATAAAGGAAATGAACATAATAGATCTAGTTAGTTCCCCTTCCCTCCAAAAAAACTACATGTAAGATTCCATGGAATAAATATGGTTTAACACTAGATTAATTATTTATGACTCAGAGTTTGTAATGTTTTACATAAATTATTTCATTTAATTCTCATACCAACACTGTGAGGTTGGTGCATCTGTTCTCTTTAACAGATGAAGAACCTGAGAAACAGAGAAGTCAAGGAACTTTCTTAATGTTATACCAATATTAAGTAAAACAGATTCCAAGTTCAAGTTCAAAATCACAGCTATCCTGTGCCCATGTTCTTCCTAAGTGCAACAGGCAAAGAATTTTTTTATTACATTGGAAGCTTCAAATATGCAACAGATCCATATATATATGTGTGTGTGTATGTGTATATATATATATATATGATATGTCTGTCTCATTCTATTTATAGATTTATGTAAAATTCTCTGGGTATAAGTGTGCCAATGGAGAGCTATTCATTTAAGTCTTTGCTGAGATAATTTTAAGAAAAATTCAACAAAAGTTTATTGGAAGCCTATTTGTACCTCAACATACAAAATGGTTCATGAAGGGATAAAAAGGCTCTTATCCCTTCATGAACTGTCAGGATTACTGAAGACTGTGTTTTAAAAAGATTTCTAAACCTTTGCAAATGAACCACTTATGATTAGAGGCACCAAAGTATGTGGTGCTTTGTTGATTGGTTTTCTAATTTTATTCAAAAGGTGATATATGTTCGCTATAAGTAAATGAGAAAAGAGACTTAAAACAAAATCCACCTATCATCTTACCACTGTTAATATCTGTGATCATATTGCAATATTTTTATATACTTTTTTTTTTTTTTACTTTCTACATCATGAGCAGTTCTCCTTGACATCAGTCTAAAATGAGGTTACTATTCACATCTAAAGTCATATTCTGTAACTAAAGCTAGTGCAGCCATATTTGATTTTGTTGGAATTTTCACTTGCCAATTCCCACAATGGAACTGGAATAAAGATTCCAGAATCTGAATTCTAGAATCCATGCTTTTCCCTGTGTACCATATTGTTGCTTTGTTTCAAATTGATGAAGGGTTTGTAACTAATATTTGTCAACATTTGACATCAATCTGGATCCTGGATATATCATATCCTGTTCATGAGACAATAAATGAAACGGTCTCCATTACTTTTCTCAAGTCTGTTATACTTTTTAATTCTGTTAAAAACTGATGAACTACATAAATGAGCAGCAAATAACTAGGATGTAAGGTGGAAAAGGAACAGGCATGTATGAAATGAAACCAATGAACAGAATTAATTCCTAGTTTTCCCCAAAACCTCACTGATAACTAAATTTCTTTAAGCTGCTAATATTCATTAGTATCAGTCTTTAGTATCTTAATGTTATTGAGGGGGAAAGTTAAACATTTCTCAATCAGAAATAGCCAATTTTTATATTTGGGATAATTAACAATACTACAAAGGACAAAATAATTTCACTGACTACTTTCCCCAGCTTTCCACTGTCTGGTAGGAATTAAATCGATTTTTCTTGCTCTAAGACTATAGGAAAAATATTTCATCTCAGCAAAATAATTGTCATAATTTTCATATGCAAACTTTACCAATTTATCTTCTTAATGATATCATCATTATTAATATGATATACTATTCTGAATTGCAAATGACTTTTAGAAACAGTAAAAGTTACACTCACAGAAGAAATACATGCTTTTTAAATTCCCAGAATATTTTGCTCATTTTATTGAGAATCTACATTATCAAAGTGAAAAGGAATTTTATCAATTTAATATTCTGCTTGAACACTATCCCCCATCTTCTTCATGTCTGTATATGATGAAAATAGCCAGTAGTTGGGGTCAGTAGGTTAAAGTTTCTGCCAAGCCACATGAAGTTAATGTAGATTAAGGTAAAAGGCCTATTTGGACTTGAACCTGGAGGCAAAGAAAGGCCACTGTACAGCAACATGGTGAAGAGAATAAGAACAGGCTCTAGAGCCAGGTGGCTGGGTTTGAATTCTGTCTCTGCTACTTAAAAGTTGAAATTTTAAACATATTTCCTGTTAATGGCAAGCATAAACATCTGGAGCAAATTAGGGAGGACTGTGAACGATCATATATGCATCATATAATACATATGATAGATTGATAAATAAATACAAAGAGGCACTCCTTCTAAAATCAGATGGTCTCCTTTGTTTGAATACTGGTATTGTCACTTCTATTTTTGGGATCCAGGATAGGCTTCTTATAGACACTCTGCATCTCAAAAGTCCTCATCTGTAAAACAGTGATGATAGCAATACCTCATAGGGTTGATATATGGAGAAATCAGATAATCTCTAATAAATGCTTGGAACAGTGATTGGCACCTCAGTATCACTAAGTAAACATGAATTACTTTCAGGCAGAAAGAACACACAATCAAATATATGTATCAGAAAGATAATTCTGGTGAATGAGACTCTACCAACAGTGGGACATGATTCTTCCATACTCTGTAGTTCATGGGAAGACAAATGTTTGCAAAATTTTATCCATCTTTCAAGAAATTGGACAGTATGGATCTCTAACAAAGCAGCAGTGGCTAACAGTGAATTAATTAATGTAAAAATACACAATATACTGTGAAAATAAACTTAATGTGAAAATTACATAAAATACTACAAATTTTAATGAAAACAACTTACTGTCTCAAAAAATATTTCCATCATGCGGGTTCTCTTTTCTTCTGCACTCAATCCTTTCTTCTTTGACTAAAGCACAAAAGTAAAAAAGTAAACACTAAGTTTTTAAAAACTTAGTGTAAAACATAATCTGATCTTTTTCCTTGATCTATTCTCAAATACTGCAGTCCCCTAGTGTTGGGCTATTGATGCCCTCAGCTCTTCACACCTCTTCTTTGATCTTATCTCTTTCATGGTTTTACCACGAATACTGAGACCTCAAAACTTTACATCAATCTTATGTACTTACCTGCCTGCCAGAAAGACTTTAAACTCAGGTGGTCCACGCTGAATTCTTCCTTTCCCATACCTACTCCCAAACCTGTTATTCTAGTTTAAGTTAGAGACTACTTTGTTACCCATGCCAGTGGATTAGCAGTTATCCTAGGGGCCATCATCTCTTACCCCACATCCAACCATGGCCAAGTTCTGCTAATTTTGGCATTTAAGTATTTCTCTAACCTGTCCTGCCTGCTTCATACCTAACATCACTACCTCAGTTCCGGCTTTCATTATCTACCTCCAGCCACCTAATTACATTGTCTCACCCTCTAAGGTCACATTCTACATTGTGAAAAAGAAAATCCGACTATGCCTTTCCCTTGCTTAAAATCTTTTAGTGGCTCCTAGCTATCAGAGAGATCCTAGAACCCCTAGTATGATATATAAGGTCTTTATCACCAGACCCCAACCTACCCCTTTCATAGTCACTCCCCACCTAAAGTTTTACCATAACAACATGGAGAGACAATCAGTTTGGGTTGTAATACCAAAGTCACTTATAATTCTCTACTCCAAGCATGCTCTCGTTTCTGTGCCTTTGAAAAAAAAAAAAAATTCCTTTACCTAAAACACCTTTCCTCTTGCCAAATCAAAAACTCCAAAATGTCTCCCAATTCTGTCCTGAATTTCCCTGAGCTCACAGGCCAAGCATGTGTTCCCAGGACTCACTTTCATCAAATCATTTACCACACTGAAGAGATGTGTTTACTTGTCTCTCTCAGCAGACTGAAAAACTTCAAAGCATGAACCGCTTTCACTTTCCCAGTGTTTTGTAAACCAGGTTAGAGAACAGAGGTAAGGACCAGCACTGAATTTCGACATATCTAAAGCCCCCAACTCTAACATTTAAGGCTGTATAGGCTTCCAAACCTCACAACACCCACAATATTCCCAACATATGATGCAGAGTGAGTTAATAAGGAATTCTGGGATAACTATTATCTTGCTTGTAAAGAGAAATCCTACAAATCTCAGGTAGGCAAGCTCCAGGAAACCAGATAAATCTGTTCACTAAACGCAGGGCTGAGGAGCTGGAGTCCAAGATTTTTTATAAGTCTCACTTCACACTGGCTTCCTGCAGTATCTGAATCAATCAAGCATGAAATTCACACCCAGTTAGAAGGCTCTTCAGCTCACTTCTTGGTTCCTTCCAGTGGGTCTCAAACTGCCAGACATTGGGATCATCTCAGCTTTCAAAATACTGATGCCCAGGGCTGGGGATGTAGCACTTGCCTAGCCAAATGCCAAGCCCTGGGTTTAATCTCTAGCACCACAAAAAAAATACTGATGCACAGGCACATCCTGTATGAACTGAATCACTCTTTGAGATGGGCCCCAGGTATGCATATTTAAAAAGCTCTCTCTAGGTATTTTAACTGTGCCCAGATTTGGGAACCTTATTTTTCTTATCCCAGAATCTAAAGGACATCAGAGGCTATGTTGGAGCAAGAAAAATCTCTTTAGGACTTCAGTCTGTGGGTGCATGAGCAGAAAACAGATCTCAAAGTTATAGGAAGGGTCCCTAGCAGTTTGGCATTATAAACAGCTCCTGGAAAGCCTTTGTACACTTGTGGACCTGTGTGTACACTTTGTACACTTGTGTGTGTGTATATACACACACAACCCAGGCACACACACACCCTCAGGCAGTAAGAACTGAATGTCCTGGGACATGGTTTTAGAAAAGTTCTCTACAGCTATAAGTTATTCAAGAAAAGTGGATGAACTGTATATACATTTCCATTGTTTTCAGGCAGAATCAATCTCTTTTATGACTCGAAATAATTTTTGTTATTAACGCAATAGGAGAGTAGCATGGTCAGAATTAAAATGACTTTTATAAAAGGATGCCATATTAATGCCTGTGTTAGGAAACCTCTCCCTCCAATTAGGACTCATTTAATACTTGGACTAGGAAAAAATCTAGTGATGTGTAATTTAAAGATGCATTCAAATTAGTAAGAAGGAGATTCAAAACTTGGCCTGAGGACTATGCTGCTTTCTAGTTGACCAAAATATTGTAAACCACTTAAAAAAAACCTGTGTCCCAGTAGCCTTCTCAAATTAGGATTTACAGAATTCCTGAAATGGACCCTGTTGATCAATTAGCAAAAATCTCTAAACAACTTAAAAATAGGTGCTATCTGCTTTCCTCAGAGCTGTACTTCTCCAATTTAAAAAATGTACCCAGCCTTGTAATTGTTTACTCAATAAACTCAACCAGATTGGAAGAGTTATTAATTCACAATGGGGAAAGAGGGCAAAAATTTATCTTTGACCAAGATAACACCAAATTATTTATCATATATTTTTTAAAAAATAGCAAGTACCTATTTATAAAAAGTTCTGTTTCATGGTTTTCCATGATCAGAAGTAAGCATCTGAAAAGAATTAACAGCACATTAAATTATTTATATTAGAAGGTGACTTATAATGGATAGAGAGATTAAGGCAAAGTTGATGCGTCTGTGCTGCACAGGGGTCGGTAGTGGGTTATACTAGACCAGCAACTCTACAAAGAGAAATGTGATAACACAAAGCACTGTTCACAGATTTCTTTTAAGTCTGCTCCTGTGGCTTCTGGGTCCATTTTATGCCCAGGTGCCTGGGTTGTTAGTTAAACCACAAAGAAGCCGTTATCACTTAATTACAGCTGGGCAAGTATCTTCAAATACCCTACAACTCGATCCTTGTCCATCATTGGTGCGGCAAAATAACGGCCACTTAACTAAATTAAGATATTAAAATCTGATTAGACGTTAATTCTCTGCCAACACAAGCAGAAAAAAAAAAATCGCACGAAACTTTGAAGGTTTATGAAAATGAGGACTCGAAGCTCACAGGGAAAGCTGGTTTGGAACCTTCCTGGCGGGTAACCCTCCAGGCTCACAGGGGAAACCCAACGACCCGGGCGCGGATCCGCACTGACAGGCGACACCCGCCCGGGCCCGCAGCGGCCACGCACAGAGCGTGATCCCTGCCGTTTGCTAAGACCCGGGGGATTTTCACGAGTGAACCGGGGTGAAGGGAAGACCCGCTGGGTACTTTTGGGATCTCAAGCAGATCGGGAGTGTGCGCGGCACCGGGCCACACAGCCACGGCGCCCTCGGGAGCACGCGGGAGCGCGCCTTTGGG
>NW_026000057.1:10847765-10870724 GCF_001458135.2 Marmota marmota marmota | reverse complement strand
GCCCCGCCCCGGTACAGGCGGGTCGCCCGGCCGGGAGCGCGCGGGGGCCGCGGCGTCGACCTGACGGGCGCCTCCGTCTGGGTAGGAGGATCCCGCGTCTTCCCGGGCTCCGAAGCCCAGACACTGAGGAGAAAGGCGATCCGGAACAGTGGCCTCAGCTCTTACCATGGTGCGGGTAGCAGGGCCGGCACGCGGGCTGAGGGGCGGGGCGCGTCAGGGGAGGGCAGGTTTTGTTTTTTGGCGCCAACAAGCACAGGGGGCGGAGCAGCGAAGGGGAAAGTTCCGGGAGGCGATTGACCCTCTTCCGCACGGCGCACAGCGACCCCTGGCGGCTCCGCCGCGCGGCCGACTAGGAGGAGGGCGGGGCCCGGGAGGAGGGCGGGGCCCGGGAGGAGGGCGGGGCCCGGGAGGAGGGCGGGGCCCGGGAGGAGGGCGGGGCCCGGGAGTGGAGTCACCGAGTTGTTTTCTCCTTTTTTTCTTCTGTGTTGTGTGTGGCTTTTTTTCTTCTTTTTTGAGAGAAAGTTTTGAGTCTTTGTTTTTACTTGCATTTTTCTGCAGTGGCAGTCCGACCTTAATTTGGCTTAAAAAAAGAGGCGATTTTGGAGTGCGTTGGCACACACCTACAATTCCAGCTACTCTGGAGGCTGAGGCAGGAGGACGGCAAGTTTGGGGCTAGCCTGAGCAACACAGGGAGACTATCTCGAAACAAAAAGAGCTGGTGAAGTAGCTCAGTGGTTGAGTACCCCTGTGCTGTCAAAAAACTAAAAGTAAAATTAAAAACCAGTTTGTATTCTTGTTTTTCCCTTAGGTTTTTAAAAAAGTAAAACCCAGTAAGTTTGGGGCTGAGGCTGTAGCTCAGTGGTAGAACGCTTGCCTTGCAAGTGTGAGGCACTGAGTTCGATCCTCAGCACCACATAAAAAATAAATAAAGATATTTTTAAAAATCCAATGAATTTAAAATCGAATGGATCAAAAATAATGGTACCTTATGGTAGTAGATGCAGATTCAGAGCAAATGCCTGGATCCTTTCTCCTGAAAAACACTAAAAAATATATATGTTTGCCAAAAGTTCAAGTATTTTTAAATCTATATGGATTTTTGAATTATTATAAAGCATAACAATTTTACTAAAGACTTAATGACCTCTAAAATAAGAATTTGTAGTCCTTGTTGCTTCTTATGAAAGCAGGAGAAGGGGTACATTGAACTGCAGTTTCATTAATTCAGTTTTTCTTAAAGTGCCTTATATGATACAGGACATAATTTGAAAATAGTAAATGGGTATCCAAGTAATAAATGTTTTAATATGTACTAGAAAAAATGTAATTAACATATCCTATCTTTCTCATGTATTGGTCATGATATGGTTAAAGTAGGTACTGTGATAGTTAAAAAATAAAGGAGATATAAGAAAAATATGAAGTAACTGGTGATATATATATTGAATGAATGATGGTAAAATTGCCTCATTGCTCATCATTTCTTCTTGAGCTTTCTTCTTGTTTTTTGGTACCGGGGATTGAACTCAGGGGCACTCAACCACATCCCCAGCCCTTTTTTTCATATTTTATTTAGAGAAGAGTCTCACTAAGTTGCTTAGGGCTTCACAAAGTTGCTGAGGCTG
The DNA here is from genome assembly GCF_001458135.2 of Marmota marmota marmota. Classification (NCBI taxonomy): domain Eukaryota; kingdom Metazoa; phylum Chordata; class Mammalia; order Rodentia; family Sciuridae; genus Marmota; species Marmota marmota. The sequence continues at coordinate 10,869,099 of NW_026000057.1, read as the reverse complement.
GCTTTGAACTTGAAATCCTACTGCTTGAGCTTCCTGAGCCACTAGGATTACAGGCATGTGCCACCACACCTGGCCTCTTCTTGAGCTTTTTGTGGTCTTGCCATGTTCAACTATTTGTTCTTCCCTGGACAACCCATCCTCTCTCCAACTCATTGAGCTTGAGTGTGGGACACATCTGAGTTGCAAGTTGTGGCACCCAGTGCCAGTGAAACTACATTCAAACAGCAAGTGTCCCCATGCCAAGGGAATGTGACATTAAAATGCAAAAGAAAAATACCATGATCAGTTAGAGAGACACCAGAAGAAAGGGAAAAGCCTTTTCCATGCTTTTTAAACAATGGATCCCACGATTATGTTTTACATTAGGCCCCACAAATTATGTAGTGGGCCCCATTTACATTCATTTATTGACTCAGTAGAATAAGGCTCCATGAGAACAGGGACTTCTTTTTTTCCTTTAGAGTTCTAGGAATTGGACCTAGGGCCACATGCATGCTAGACAAATATTCTACCCCTGAGCTACGTTACCAGCAGGGACTCTTACTTACTGCTATTTCCTCTGAAATATTGAACATACTCTGCTCAATAAATATTGGCTAATGATATATATTAGCAAATATTGCTAAAATATTTTATAAATATTTAAAAAGCAGATTATAGTATTGTAAGTATCTGATCTGTTTCACCAACCAGACTGTAAGCTTTTGGATGGTACAGTCTTCATTTTTCATCTTTGTATCCCTTACACTTAGCTGAAAATCTGGTGTATAAGTGCTTAGACAATTGTTCAGCGACCATGGTAACAACAACAACAACAAAACCAGTAGGATGAATAGAGGACTGAATGTCTATTTGCCCTGCCTGTCTCCTAATTTGGGCAGTAGCAACCTGTAGCTTAAATGAACTCTTCTCGTCAGAGAGATGTATTTGGCTTTATGTGAAATGTGTCCCAAATGGGCCATCTGAAATATGCTGAACCCCCCACTCCTGCTGAGTCTAAAAAACTCCAAGGGGGCACAATGGTAAGGGTACCTCCGTGGGTAAAGAAAAAAATAAGTGAAGAATAGAAGTAGGATTCAATAATATTAATATTCACAGTCAGTAGTCAATGGTGTCATGTGGGATCTTTTTCTAATTTCTGTTGTTTCATCTCTCCTTCTAACTTAGGTTTCCTCTTTCAGAGTTCCAATCAATTCTGAATGTTTTTGAACCCTCAAGAAAACAAAAAATCCTTCATTGTTCACAAAGGACACTTAAATTTAATCTCAAACTTAGATGAATTTTAGTGTTCATTCTGTCACAGTAAATATGAATCAGAGGCTTAATGATTAAAGTCTACAAATGTATCTGGAAATGTATGAAAAATGTATACAAACATGTAAACATGCAAAACAAGCTGGAAACTTGCTTACAAACAACAAAGGGAGGTAAGATTCATTTACAGGAAGACAAAAGAGTAAGCACCAAGCCTGGACACCACACATAATTGTGGAAAAGATACCAGCCCCTAGATAAAGGAATTTAAATGACAACTTTGACATTATTAATAGAGATTTAAGATTTATTTATTTATCTGTAGATGGATGCAATACCTTCATTCCATTCACTTCTACATGGTGCTGAGGATGGAACCCAGTGCCCCACATATGCCATGCAAGTGCTCCACCACTGAGCCACATCTCCAGCCCTTAAGAAACATTTTGAGGATGTGAAAACTAACTTTTTAAAAAAGATGTGACATTTATACATTTATCATCAGGTTTCTGCAAAGACTGAAGTCCCAGGGGGCTGTCCAGGTGTGTTCATTATTCATCTTTGTATCTCTTACACTTAGCTGAAAGTCTGGTGCACCAGAAGTGTGTTCTCTAGATGATTTGACTAGTGCTTGCAATGCATGGCCAGTTGCTCGATATGACATAGAAAGTTTTATCGTAATGAACTCTATGTGATTAAATTCTGGGCCCTAAACACAATGTTTGTAGTGAGTTCGCTCTCAAGTCCTTTGGTCTATAGAAATGTTGTCTGCCGTGACTGTGGACGTTCCTGTTATCTTGAGTTCTTTAAGGATTATAAAGACAATGATTTTCACTTTTATAACTTTCTAAATATATATGCTGGACATGTGTGTCAGGATTTTGCAAATTCTTGATTAACATGCATCCTAAATGCTAACAGATGGTTGGCAACATAACCAACAAAAATTTTACTAAGCTTCTTCTCATTAATATAAACAGTTTGAATTATTGCCATCTTCCATGTATTCTAGAATATTCCTTTAGTCCCCTTCTCTCAGGGAAATAATTTGTTAAATAAATAAACATTCACTCTAGAAATGGAGAAAACAAGCTTTATTATAATGATTTGAGATTTTTTGTGCATGGTAAAGATATACACGAGTCTTGTTTCTCCTATGTTTCAAGACAGAATTAATTTAAAGTTTTATTGTAGACTAAAGCATCCAAAATACTGTGGTACGTATGTAGCTACGAACATACAAACACTTTGATGCACAGCGTTCATTCTTTAAATAGGCAGTCAGCATTTTGATTCATAAAGTAACAAATGATAAGAATATATCAGTATCAATGTCAGAGAGCGCAAGACTTAGTGTTCTATACACAAAACATATGAAACGGACCTATAAAGATGGAATGTACAAAATCTAAAAAGAAAACAAAGGAAGCAAAAAACCTTCATACTCATACCTTGGATTGAAAGGCTATAGAGATGAGAATGATACAAAAGAATTCTGTTACGAGAATACACTGTTGTGCTGGGGAGTAGCTCAGTGGTAGAGCGCTTGACTACCATGCGCGAGGCCCTGGGTTTGATCCCCAGCACTGCAAAAAAAACCAAAAACACTCTTGATGACAGAACATTCCCCATGTCATAAAGCAAAAGCATTGAGTTGAGTTTAAGGCTGTGTTGCTTTCAAAAGTTAATGGAAGTGCTGTACATTCATTGGAACAACATAGCCAATTTATTAACCTATTCTAGAATATTAATAGCTTTCATACATTCTCCACAAACAGATCACACAATCACTGCCACACAATTCATCTTTAGAAAGTTTTTAAGATTAGCATCATGATTTGTAGCTTACTGTCATTTAAAACAAAACAAAAAAGTATTTATACCAAATAAATCTTTAATGGGCACTTAGTTTCCTTTATGGCAACGCTAGATTCCTAGATATCAAAAATATTAAAAATAATTGTAAAGTTTAAAACCCTGCAACATTTACAGAAAGCAACAGTATTATACGACTTCCGGTTAAAGCAAAATTAGATAAGGTCTGCATCAAATAGCTTCAATTTTATCCTGCCTGGAAATGCCTTGTTTTAAAATTATTCAACTAAAAACACTCCTCCCTTTTCAGAAGCTGGTGAATAGAGAGGATGTCATAGTATCCAAATGTACAAAAAGATTTTTCCCATTTGAAGTGATCTGCAGATTATTTGCTGTTGACTTGCTGTTTCCTCCAATTTATTCAGTAGGTATTACCTAAGCATTTATGTTGACCCTTCAGTATGAGGATCCATAGATACTAAGTAAGGTACTACTATTCCAGTTAATTCCATTCTAGGATACCCTGTATATTTAGTAGTGGAAGCAAGTGTGCAATAGTTGCATGGATCTGGTGTATTAATTGGCCTCAAATCTAGTCATAAGGAAACCTGGAGACTTGTTTAATTATGGGGTCTAAAACTTCACCAAAATACTATATGCCATTAAAAAAATGGCAAACAGTCATAAAGGCTTTTTATTTATGTGTTTCAGGATGGTCAAGTAACTCCCTCCATCCCCATGTCCAGCAGGGGAGGTCTGTATTGGGGGAAAATGCATCGTCACTGACCTTCAAATCCTAATTGGCAATACTATGCCATAAGTGCCCAGGGGAATTTTGAGTGAGTACTTTCTCAGTGCTACTTATCATGAATGTATGACAGGTTCTATACACTTGACAAAGCGAAACCAAATAATAATGGTAGCCCAGAATAAAAGCCACTTATTTTAATATCCTTCTCAGTTTACCAGAAACCATTTTCCATAGAATGTGACAAAATTTCATTTAAATCTTATCTATTTGTATCTTATCAGCAGCACTTTCTCCCCAAAATATGCTCACCAGAAATACAGTAAATGCACATATGTATCCAGGTATGAAATGTTATCTATATTTTAATATATATGATTACATATTTTGGGGGAAAAATATAGTGTTTCCTGGAGTGCCCATAGCATAGGTTTAGTTAAGAGACAGTGGAACAGGTCCAAATCAAACTATCTATATTCCATTCCAGTTTGTGCCAAAAATTGACATGGAAATAAATTAACTATGTATTTAGATACTTGGCCTGATATGATATGATGGCGGCTGATTAATTTTTAAATTCATTTCTAAGTTCACAAATACTTCAAAAAAAAGAAAAAGAAAAAAAAAAAACCCTCTGTAGGTAAACTAGTTTTAAAATCAATAGTCTAGAGCTGGGGATGTAGCTCAATGGTAGAGCATTTACCTAGTATGTCAAGGCCCTGGTTCAGTCCCCAGCACTGCAAAGCCAGAGAAACAAACAAACAAACAAAAAACCCCAACAGTCTGTGATAGAATTTAAATAGGAAGCCATTTACACTTATGAAAATACTTTTATGAAAATAAACTAAAATTAACAACCAATTTAAAAGGTTTTCTTTTAAATAGTCCAGGAACTATTAAGAGTCTAGCCTCCCTTTTAGGCAGAACATTTTATAGTAAATGGCAAAATGAAATTCCTTTCCCCAGGATGTAAACTCCGAGGGGACAGGGATGTTTTTGTTTGTTTTATCTATTAGTCTATTCCCAGTGCCTAGAAGAGTGCCTAGAACCTAGAAGGGACTCTGTAAATAGGAACATTTCAATTCAAAGACTTGGGCTGCAGGTGCAGCTCAGTGGTAGAACTGGCGCTTACATTTGCAATTTCCAGCACCAAGAAAAAAATTAAAAAAAAAAAAAATCAAAGACTTATTTCACTGGCATTAGGAAACAAACAATGTCTTAGTTTAACATTCTAAAAATTTTATTGGATTTTATAACTTCATCACACAGACTTGATCATTCAAAAACTAAAAAATTAAAAAAAAAATAAAAAAATACTAAACCTAAATGTTTCTCTTTCTGAAAAAGCTTTTTTTTTTTTTTTTTTTTTCAGAGCTGATCTGGGCATAATAAATTTAATGGGCAACTGGAAGTTGCTAGATTCCCTTCCAAATTTTAAAAAGTCCTATATAGAGGATGGCTGAATTTTAAATTAATAAGCAATAAGCATCACATTCATATAATAATACATACAGGAAATGTTTTCTTATAGTACAAGTTCTAAGGTGCTTTTAATGAAAAAGATCCCAAAGTCATTATTGAAAACATCAAACATGACATCCTGTTTGGTAGAACTGAGTAGAAAATTAAACAGTGGAAACAGACTGCATCTTATTTTACAGTATCAATGACAAGATTGACTAAATTGTTCTTAACATTTCTCAAAATGCATTTATACTTAGTTCAGATGTAAGTCCAGTTCAACTTTTATTTTGACCTGTTTTTCTTATTTTTCTGCTCTTTTGAAAACACAAGATGATCAGCCACCACCATCATTCCCGGGAAATGGCAAACATCAAACCTGTGTTAGGGCTTGCTCCACAAGGACGGCTTGAGCTGCATTAGTAAAGGAATGTGCTGAAGAATGGCTGGACAGAATGCTTCTGTCTTTCAGAGTGCTGCCTATTTCAATACACCAAAGCTATATATATATTTATATTATACATTCTATCTTACCCTAATCATGTATACATAGTCCCTTGATACCTCTACTATTCATTGAACAATGATAAATAACCATAACATGCTCTTACCTGTAATGCTCTCGAGATAACAGAACTTTGGTAACACTCGCTAAGGGGAAATCATTAATCAATCCACATGCCTTTGGTTGACACCATCGGTCCTCCAAAGGGCTGCTTATGGCTCTCTGTCCTAGGATACTGGTGTCCTACTACATGTGCTGACATTTTGCAGAAGGTAAAGCTCTTGCTTTCATGAAGTGGAAGAGGAAAGAAAGACACATGTGAAAACATGGCACAGATAAAACGTGACCTTTTCTTGATTACGTTCCAGTATATTCATCTGGAGTTAATGGGGCTATTCGTTGACTGAAAGGTAGTATTACTTCTGTAAGATGATTTTTCAAAGCATCAGAGATTTTCAGGTTTCTCAGAAAATGTACTTTGTTTTCTGATACCAGGTGAGTAGGAAAGAGAAGGTAAAAAGAACAGACAGAAAGGATCTTTGATCTAACCCAGAAAGGCTGGGAAATCTGCATTGACTCTCAAGTGTTGTCTGCAAATCAGAGCTGGGAGGATTTTGCAAGACAGCCTCAATTTTTTTTTTTTTCTGAAGTAAGTAATATGTAGTTGTTGATTACCAGCTCCCCCCCCCCAAAGAAGGAAAGAAAGAAATAAAAAACATACTGTAAAAGTGAGGTTAGAAGGTTCCGCAGGTCTTTTGACCTGGGTTAAATAAAGTATATAAGGACGACAGAATTTGTTTTTGGAAGCTCTGCGCAAAGGCTATCATTCACAGGATTAACAAATATTTTCACATATGCTAGTTTTTGTTTAATGTTTGTTTGATTTGCAAAATTAATTTAACTACATAAATCCCTGTCCTATAAGCCATAGTTCACAGGTGTAAAACTTCGCAGTTTGTATATTCAGTAGAAGACTTTTTTTTTTTAAACCCTAATGGTGAATTCTAGAAATTGGATGAGCAGTTTTTTAAGGAAACTGTTACATTCAGAAATAACCATGGAAAGTTCATCAAAGATTCCTTCTAGCATGAAAAGTCTAGTCATAATCTGGTCCCGGGTGGAGAAATCCATTCCAGTTTATAGTGCAAGACCGTCTTGAGGGGACATCTGGCTGGCCACCGTTACTGTAGGTATCGATAGACCTTGAAACAGTGATTTCCAGAGTCTGCAACCACAACATGGCCGTCTGAAGTTAGGGCTAGGCCTTGGGGGCCGTAGAGCGGGTCAGCAGATGTGTTAATGTAGGACAAAAACGATCCACTCCCATCAAACACCTGTAAAAACAGAAAGCCAGATCATCAGGGAAGACGTGATGGTAATGTGCTGAAATACGGTTTACAGAACGCTGGATGCTAACGACTTTAATATAAAAGTGTGTGTTCACCTCTAAGTTTTCTTAGGCCCTCTGGGCATAGCCCTTCCCTCCACTTATTCTTTCCTTGCTTCTCCTCCTGCCTCTCTTTACACTCAGAGTCACTGATAGAGAACACGCCCCTGGCTGCCAGATCTCCCTTGGATTCTGAAACTAGTCGCAGAAGGATTTGGTGGGGACGGCACTGGATAGTGCTTAAAAAATGAATGACCCTTATTTTTCAGCTTTTCCTTCCAGCTTTAAATCTCCACCTCATGCCCACTCTTGTTTTGTTTTGGGTATTGGGGATTGAATTCAGGGGCACTTGACTACTGAGCCACATCCCTATTTTGTATTTTATTTAGAGACAGGGTCTCACTGAGTTGCCTAGCGCCTCATCTTTGCTGAGGCTGGCTTTGAACTTGTGATCCTCCTGCCTCAGCCTCCTGAGGTGCTGGAATTATGGGTGTGGACCACCTCACCTGGCTCACGCCCACTCTTACAGGAGAAAAATCAGCAACTAGATCAAAGAATGATCCTGAGTCACAATGGGCTATGGCAAAAATCGAGATTTCTTTTTGCTTTTCCCAAAAAAGAATAAATTGTAAGAAGTCCATGGTTCAATGTGTATATTTAGATATGAAAAAGGTCTTCTTTTTGGTTAATAACCTTCTTATAAAATAAAAGGAACAAATTGATGTCCCTATGCTTTTTCTTTACCAGAGCCAGGCTGGTTTGTTTTGACCATATACCACTTTCTTTGGCCCACATGGCATTTTTGTTGTTGTTGTTGTTTTTGGTAGTGATTTAACTAAGGATTGAATCCAGGAGCATTCCATCACTGACACATATCCCCAGGCCTTTTTAAATTTTTTTGAGAGAGGGTCTCTCTAAATTGCTTGGGGCCTTGCTAAGTTGCTGAGGCTGGCTTTGAACTTGTGATCCTCCTGCCTCAGTCTCCAGAGTCACTGGGATTTATAGGCATGTGTCACCACTTCCGCTGGCCCACTTCGTGTTTTAAAAGGCAGTGTAACTAGTGGTGCTATGAGGGCCACAATTTTTAGCACTGATAGTCCCATATAGTCCTATTTAGTGAACTTGGTTTATTTTTGTGGTACATTAGACCCTTGACATAGTTCTCATGAGATAGAGAATATCTCTTTCAATATAGATGTCCTCTGTGATAATTAAGCAAGGTAAGTAAGTATATTGGAGAAATCAAAGTATTTGTGTTACATTTATAGTCTCAATTTTTTTCCTGAGAAGTACCTGTTTCATATTCAAACTGATGATGGAAGCTGTCCTCACAGAGACACCTGAAAGTGGCTGGATTTGACAGTGCACTCTGGGTTTTCAGAAACACATAGGGCCACATTAGCAAGGATGAATAGTGCCATCTGGAAATATGTATTTACATCCATGAAGGTATGAACACAGAGAAACTAGAGAACAGTCTTCCTTCAACTTGAGGATCCAAAAGCTTTGTTCTTAATGTAAAGAATTATGTTTTAGTGCTTTTTTCCATTTCTGGAATGTAACCAGTTTTGTTTTGTTTTTAATATTCAACCAAAATGCCAGATGCCATTCTGTTATTCCTAAGCCATGCAAACATAAATTCATTACTGTTATTATAGAATTGTTAATATTTTACTTTGAAATAACTAGATTCACAGGAAGTTACAAAGACAGTAGTAAGAAGTCCTGTTTATCCTTCATCCGGTTCCCCGAATGCTTCTGTCTTCTCCTCTTACTCTGCCACATAAAACTCAACAAATTGACTAAGATATATGCATATAGATTGTATGTTATTTTATCATGTGTACAGATTTGTGTAACCACCACTAAAATCAACAGAACTATTACATCCTCATGAAGACCTTACTCTTGCTACTCCTTGAGAGTTACCCAACTTCCCTGGCCCCGCTGCCCTCACAACCGCTACTCTTTTTTTCCCTCTCTATAATTTTGTCATTTTTAGAATGTTACATAAATGGAATCACGTGGTATGTGAACTTTTCAAAGTGGCTTTTTCACTCACCACAATGCCCTTGAGATGCATCCACCTATTGAGTGAATCATTAGCCTATTTTAAATGCTGAGTAGTATTCCATAGTGTGGAAATATCACAACTTGTTTAGCCATAAATCTACTGAGGGACATCTTGGTTAATTCAGTTTGGAGCTATTACAAATTACGTTCTATGAATGACAGCATATAAGCTTTTATGTGGACATAGTTTTCACTTTTCTGGGATACACTCCCAGGAAAGCAACTTCTGGGTTGCATAGTAAGTATATGTTTATAGTTTTTTTTAAAGAAACTGCCAAACGGGCTGGGGAGGTGGCTCAAGCGGTAGTGCCCTCGCCTGGCATGCTCGGGGCGCTGGGTTCAATCCTCAGCACCACATAAAATAAAATAAAGTAGTGATCTAATTTCTCCACATTCTCACCGGTATTTGGCATTATCAATAGTTTTAATTTTAGCTGTTCAAATATGATTGCAATAGTACCTCATCATGGTCTTAATTTGCACTTTTCTAATGTCTAATGATGTTGAACATCTTTTCATGTGTATATTGATTCAATGAAACTTCTCTTTATCTCTCTTGTCTACTTTCTAATTAGTGTATCTAGTGGTGCTATGAGGGCCACTATGGTTATTTTATTGTTGAGTTCTGAGAATCCTTTTTTCTTTTTTTGGGTACCAAGGATTGAACCCAAGGGTGTTTGACCCCCAAGTCATATCCCCCGACTATTTTTATATTTTATTTAGAGACAGGGTTTCCCTAAGTTGCTTACAGCCCTAAGTTGCTGAGGCTGGCTTTGAATTCATAATCCTCCTGCCTCAGCCTCCAGAGCTGCTGGGATTACAGGCATGTGTCACTGCACCTGGCAGTTCTGAGTCTTTACACACACAAGGTGTAAGCCCTTCATCAGGAGTGTGGTTTGTATATGTGAAAGCTAGAGAGGAAAAAGGGAAAGAAAGGGTGGGGAAGGGGGTCTCATGAAAATCAAAGAGAAATAATAAAACAGGAAAGGGAACAGGGAATGGGAGGATGAGGGAGGGCAGGGGTGACATACTGGGGACTGATATTAACCAAATTATATCATTACACTGTGTGCATGTTTGACTATGTAACAACAAACTCTATGATTATGTATAACTATAATGCACCAATAAAAAAAGTGGGGAAAAAATGTGGTTTGTAAATATTTTCTCCCATGTCTGTTTGCCTCTATTTTTAGCCTTATCTCTTTCACAGATCCAGATGTTTATGTTTGATGAAGTCTAATTTATTCTACTTTCCCCCCTATGCATAGTTAAAAACCTCTTCACCAAGCTCTAGGTCTCCAAGAGTTTCTTAAAATCTTTTAAAAGTTTGTTTTCTAAAACTCCAATCTCCTAGCTTTCCATTTAAACCTATGATCCATTTTGAGATAACTTTTTTATAAGATGAGATTTATTTATTTTGCCTCAGTGGTTATCTTATTTGTGACAGCCCCATTTGTTGAAAAGGGTGTCTTTGATTCATCCATTAAATTGCTCTTATGTCTTCCTCAAAAAAATCAGTTGGCCATATGTGTGGGGGGACTACTTCTGGATTGTGTCCTGTGGATGTGTCTTCCACTAGTACCACACAGGCTTGATTAATGTAGGTATATAGAAATATATATACCTGCCACCAGTACCACACAGGCTTGATTAATGCAGGTATATAGAAATCCGGAGAAGCAATTCCTCTCAATTTATTTTTCTTTTTCAATATTGTTGTAGCTATTCCTGTTTCTTTGCTTTGCCATATAAATATTAAAATAATCTTGTTTGTTATCTACAAAAAAATACTGCTTAGATTTTGTTTTAAAAACCTGTATATTAATCGGAGTCAGTTGATGGTGCTTCATGTTGATCCATCCCTGTTGAGTCTTGTCATCCATGAACATCCTTTATCAATCCCTTTATTATTTAATCTTCTTTTATCAGCATTTTATAGTTTTCAGCATATAAATACTGGATATATTTTGTTATTATTCCTAAATATTTCAATTTTTCTTTTTCTTTTGCAATTGTCAGTGGTATTGTATTTTGAATTTTTGGCTTCCATGTGCTCATTGGAAGCACATTAGTACAGCTGATTTTTGTTATGTCGATCTGGTATTCTGTGATCTGGCTCAACTCCCCTATTAGTTCTAGGAAACTTTTAGAGATTCCTTGGCATTTTTCATGTAAATGATCCTTTATCTGCGAACATGCAAAGTTTTAAATTTCCTCCTTTCCAACTTGTAAGCTTTTCATTTCCTGTTTCTTCTTTATTGTGCCTGCTGAACCTTCTGGTACTATGTTGGATAAGGATGGTGAGGACAGATATCCTTGCTTAGTCCCCGACCGTACATGAAAGGTGTTTCACCCAAGAGAAAGCTGCTAACCAAAGGTTTCACAGATGTTCTTTATCAAGTAGAGAAAGAGTCTCTATTCCATCATGAAAGTGTATCAAACGTTGTCAAATGTTTTTTCTGCATCAATTAATATCATAATTTTTCTCCTTTAGACTTATAATATGGTGGATTAATATTGACTGATTTTTAAATTCTAAGCTGGCCCTGCATCCCTGGAATAAACTCTACTTGGTCATAGAAGGATTTTTACATATTGCTGAATTCCATTTCTCAGTATTTTATTAAAAATTCTGGGATGAACACAGTATATTTATGAGGAATACGTATGTCTGTAGTTTTGTTTTTTGTATTGTCTGTGTCTGATTTTGCTATCACAACTTCAGCAGCAGGATTGAAAGTGAGTTGGGAAAGTGTTTCCTTGTTTTCTCTTTTCTGGAAGAAACTACGTAGAATTAGCATTAATTTTTCTTTAAACAGTTAGTAGAATTCTTCAGTGAAACCCTCTGAGCCCTGACATTTCTTTCTGGAGAGTTTGAAAATTATGAATTAAATTTCCTTAACAGTTATAGGGCTATTCAAATTATTTATTTCATACTGGGTGAGTTATAGAGTTGTACTTTCTGACAAATTGTCCATTTTATCTAAGCTGTTAAATCTGTAATATGTAGAGTGTTTACAGAATTCTCTCTCTCTTTTTTTGGTAGCAGGGATTGAACCCAGGAGCACTTAACCACTAAGTCACATCCCCAGCCCTTTTAATATTTCATTTAGAGACAGAGTCTAAGTTGCTTAGGACCTTGCTAAGTTGCTGAGGCTGGCTTTGAACTTCCAATCCTCTTGCCTCTGGGAATACAAGCATGCGCCACTGCACCTGGCTTATGTGTGCTTTTTAAATTGAAACACTAAATAACAAGGAATAGCTAAAGGCTTAATAATTACTATAATTTTATGGTAATGATGAGTATAAGTGACAACTGGGGGTGTCTGCATCAAATGTAATGTGACATAAAAATTTCTTTTGATTTTTTCTTGGTGACAAAATCATAGGTATTACTAAAACTACTGCAGATTGTTACCTTAGATTGTTAACAAATAAAGGGAAATGACAATTTTCACTCAGAAATTAGTAAAAATAATAATGTAGTATTTATGCTCAATGAATCTTTTGAATTCCATCCATAAATGAACCTAAATTGGGGTTCTATGGGATCCACGTTTAAAGCCCTGAAATAGAGGATCTCCTGCTGTAGGCACGTGCCTTTGGTCTAGTCCAGCTTGCATTGTTTGGTCCTTCTGGTGACTTAACCAGTGGAGAAGGGAAAACACCCCCAATCTGGGGGACAGCCAGTTCGTCTTCATTTTGAACAAAGCCTAACATCTAACCATATACATGATTAGTGTTCAGTGTACCTGGATCCTGCTGTTTCCCCAGTCTGCCACAATGATGTTTCCATTCGAATCCACTGCTACACCTGTGGGGGCATTAAACTGCCCATTTCCTTCTCCGTTGGAGCCAAACTTCAACATGAATTCTCCTTCCTGATTAAACACCTGTGGAAATATTTTTAAATTGTTTTACATTAAAATCATGGACCCAACATCAGGGACTTAAAAAATATCTCTCTGAACAGGTTACTTGCAACAAAACCTGTAATATAAGGCATTCTGGGGGGAAAAAAGTAAATCTACAAACTGAAGCTGTCTATCACTTATGGTTCTTCAACGTACTACAGAAACCTGATTCATAATTTATTTAAGTCACTCTTCTCTTTTTTACAGTTTATATCTAGTTATTAAGTACTGATGTGAAAAATACTTTTGTTATAAATCATAAAATACAAATATAAGGTGGTATGAGTAAGTAGAGCTATAATTTTCAGCAGTATTATTCTTTCTGACTTAAACAGCTCCATTTCAAGAATGGACATTGTATTTCCAGTGGGATAGAAAGTCATTCAGTTTAGACCAGAGAGGGGGTTTTTGTTAGGTCAGAAAGCTCTGAATCTATTACTGTTTTCCTACATCACATAACAAGAAAGAGGAGACTGGACTCCATACAAGAGGAGATTCAGAGTGTGTGTGCGTGTGTATGCACAGCCACTTGCACAATGGTAGCAGGTGAAGAGTAAGCAAAGGACTTACTCCAGTTAATATAGGTAGTCTATATGATTCTAAGGCTTTGACAAACAGAACCTACCGAGATTGTTAGAAGTGAGGGGATAAATAGAACGCTTTTTTCTTTTTGGTACTGAGGATTGAACTCAGGGGCACTTAACCACTGAGGCCCATCCTCAGCCCTTTTTTTATATTTCATTTAGAGACAGAGTCTTGCTGAGTTGCTTAGGGCTTCGCTAAGTTGCTGAGGCTGGCTTTGAATTCGTGATCAAGCAATGGGATTTGCTGTGGTTAAGTAAATATTTTTATTAATACAGTGTTACTATGTTTTTTATATATATGTATGTTTGTGTATGTGTGTATACATATTTTATATATATTATATATAATACAGAATACTGATTTTGAGATAATTAACATTTTAATGTGTTAATGTTATCATTAACATTTTAATGATAACACTACAGTAAATATAATTCTATCTTGATGCTTAGATGATACTTAATGGTTCTGAAATGTCTCTTGAGACTTTATTTTAAACATCCATCACCATGATGTCTAGATGCACAGAGACAGTCACTAACAAATCCAAAAGGACTACACTCCAGGTACCTTTAGAGTAGAGATGACTTAAATGTGGCCTGAGAAAGTGCACCATATGTGAGCGTAGATCTAATTTGAGGATGAGCTCAGGACCTTTGAGGACCTCTTTGGTTCTTCACAAAGAACAGACATAAGAACAACCAGCTTTCACTATGGTGTTTTCCTTGACTGAAGGCTGGGGTGTGGTTCAGTGGTACAGAACTTGCCTAGCACGTTCCAGGACCTGGGTTTAATTTCCGGCACACACAACCCCTCTACCTCCCCAAAAATAAAGCATAAAAAAAGCACCCTGACTCTTTCTGTCACCTTTTATCCACATCCTTCTAATTTTAAAGACCAATGGGAACAGATAAAATATATAAAAGAAAAAGGTCAATGGGAATGTGTCTATGCTGTTGAAGACACATTTATTATTCTCTGATCTTTCCCTGATTAATTCCTACAAATAATAAGTTTGTTTGTACTTATCTTTCTGAGTCACTGTATTTCCTTGGCATAACTGCTGCTTCTTCATATTAGAATAATGGAGAATGCTGAATCTTGCCTTACTTGTTTTATAATAAAAAGAAAATATATACAGTCATCTCCCCTAATCTGGGGTTTTATTTTCTTCATGTTCAGTTACCTATACCACTGGAGCAGGAAAATATGATGTGGAAAACTCCAGAAATAAACAGTTCATAAGTTATAAGTAATTTTCATTATAGTATATCGTTTTAATTGTTCTATTCCATTATTAGTGATTATTGTTAATGGCTTATTGTGCCTTATTTATAAGTTAAACTTCATCATAGGTATATATAAGAAAAATATAGTATTTATATAGAGTTTGGTGCTGTATAGTTTTGGGGGCTCCCCCGGGGGTCTTGGAACTATTCCCCAATCATGTACTGCAGGGCTGGGAAGTGTAGCTCAGTCGTAGAGCACTTGCCTAATGTGTGAGGCCTGGGTTCAATCCCCAGCGTTGCGGGGGTGGGGAGAGTACTGTAAATAGCTAAAGAACTAACTACAGCAGACTTACTTGGTGGCACTGACCTATGAGTACAGTTTTTACATTTACCAACACAGAAGTGACCTGAGTTCAGAACTATTGCTGTCACATGGGAAACCAAAGAGCCCACGTATTTCAGAGAAGTTGAACATCAGTAGCTATCAGAGAGAAGAGAAAAACAAAAGGCTATGACTTTCTTAACTAAGAAGAAAACTGGGTTTAAAGAATTAAAATAATCTATCTCTACTGTCCTGAGAACTTGATGAGTTTTCAGAACTTTAGTGATTATAAATTTCTCATATTTTGTTTTCCATCTAAAAGTCACTGAATTACTTACAAATCATTCAGATGAAAACATATTAAGAGGCAGAAATATGAGCTGAGATTTTTATAACTTTGCTCTTTGTTAAGTATTTATAGCATTAAAAAAAAAAACCTGACAATAATTCTTTCCTGATTTCAAAATCTTCACCATGTCAAATACCTGAATGATATGAAAGTTTTCTTGATAACCCCAGCCCTAATTATACAAATACATTCCCTCTCTCTCTCTCTCTCTCTCTCTCTCTCTCTCTCCTAAGAGCTGGGCCCTTAGCCTCCCAAATACTTCCAACCTCCTATAAATCTTTTCTCTGGAATCATGAATTTTACACATCCCTATTTTTATGAAGTCATTATTGCTGTCTGCCTAGCACTTTGGTTACTTACATATGTTTCGTTTGTTTCTAGAGTGTCAGGGCTGATTAATAGGAGCTGTCCCACTACAAACTGTTGATCCATAGAGGCTGCCTGGAGCATAGGACAGGAAAGACTCTGAGGCCACCAAGTGGCTTGGTGGAAAAGAGCAACTGGATTAATCATTGTCTTCCCGTGGGTGGATGGGAGGGCAGCACTTATGCCAGGCATTTGCTAGCCTCTGCCCCTGTGAAGATCTTTCTGGGTTTTGTTCTTGTTGAATGCCTTGGAGCTAAACAAATGGTTCCTCTATAGAGTGATGGAGGGTAGGAAGAAGGATCACAGCCTGTGTTCTAAAAAGTGTCAATTAGAGCTGATCAATAGAAGCTGTCCCACAGCGACCCCCTCATAGAAATATGAGCTCATTCTACAGCAGTGTTATGGCCCCTGAAGATAGGTACATGCTCACTTCCTGATGCCTTTTTGCTATCCTCCTCCTCCTCCTCCTCCTCTCCAAAGGACCTGCCTCAACTCNCCTCCTCCTCCCCCACCCATCCCAGTGGAATTTTCCTATCATCCTCTTCCTTTAGACACCTCCCTTAGAGTGGGACCACAGGGAATGCAGCTTATCTGCAGTGGGTGTAGGGGGCGCTCTACCACTGTATGAGCAACCCTGGAGACAACATGGCAGAGAATTGCCATAATAAGGCAGGCAAAGCTGGACACTCTTTGCCCTCATCCTGCCCCATCTCCCTGGCTTACTGTGCTCTACTCTTTGCACAAGAGCTGACATTCATCAAAAAAAAGCTCAATGACTTTCCATTTACTCAGGTTAAGGAGATCTTCCAGGATGGGCTGGGAAATGAAGCACTTAAGAAGAACTTCTGAGCATTAAAAATCCTACCCCTTACCTGGCTATTCCAGTTACCAGCACAGAAAAGTAATTATTAACTTTGGTTGCTCAGTGGTTGCCTCTAAGTGCAAACATTAGTCATTGGCCTACCACTTAAGCTGTTTCCTTATTTTTCCATCAAAATGACTCACTTTTAAACACTTAAATGAATTTATAAGAAAAACTTTGGATCAGTTTTATGAGTACAAACAGTACCACTTGATATAAAAGAAGGAATCCTAAAAATATTTTTCTTCTTTTTGGTAGTGCTAGAGATCAAACCCAGGGCCTCAGGCATAACAGGCAAGAACTACCACTGAGCTACATCCCTAGACCTAATCATCCTAAAAATTAACACATTAAAATATGTCAATAAATAGTAAGATTTATAAAAAACCAAATATGTGTGTCAGAGCACTGCCCATGGCCACCTGACATACATCAGTGCTCAAGAAGATCACTAAGTGTTTTCTCGTCATAACAGTAAAGCAGAAATATGCCTGAGTTACCTTATTAGTTCTTGATTTTCCTCATAATAATGTTTAAATTTTCCTCTTCCTGTACTCAGTAAGAAGGATGTAATATATTATTTAAAAAGGCCATTATTTTCTAAGTAACACCAAATGTGTGAAAGTATTTTAAACTATGAAATATACCACTTCCCCCAAGTCTGTTGAAGCACAATTCTTATAGATTTTATTTTAAAGGCATTTTGGTTCATGAAAATTGAAAAAGTGATTTTTGTTTTAATCTGTCGGATAGCCACAAAATATTAAGTTTCAGAAAGTTCTGTTTCTACATTCAAGAAATTGCTTTTTAAAACTTAATTTTCAGATCGTCTTTGATAAATTTTCTAATCATCTTTAATAAAGCAACTGCCACTGTATTTTGTTCAATTCCCTGACTCTTTTAAGTCTGTATGTCCACATGAAAATCTGCATTTTTAAGCATAAGCAAAATCTACTTTTTTGAGGTTAATTTCCTTAAATTCTGTGTGTCTATGTAAGTATTGTATGTTGTTCTCTCCCAGACCAACTTCTCCATAAAAGCAGCTTAAAAAAAAAAAAAAAAAGTAAATAACAACTGATGTGTTCATAGTACCTTGACAGAATGATTATGGAAATCTGTAACAATAATCTCATTATTGCTATTTACAGCTGCAAAATGAGGACCTGCAATAAAAAAATGGAAAAAAAAATTATGTAATGACAACAACAAAAATAATTGCAACAGAGCAGTTACTATAACAATAACAAACTGAATACATTAACTTGATTATTTAAGAAAGAACAAATAACCAGAGACCCCGATCCCTGCATGATCATATAGCCAGCCCTTTGTGCTCTAGATAATGTGGATCCTATGTTATTCTACACTTGGGATTGTCTAGTCTGACTTCTCCCGGATCAAGCAAAGAGTTCCAGCAGCCCTAACAAAGTAGGACCATCAGTAAGCATCAGAATTCATTCTCCACACCATCATCTGAAAGTCACACCTGCCAGCTTCTCTGAATACATTAGTCTTTTTTTAGGATCCTAAAAAAAAAGTGTTTACTAAGGAAAGATATGAGGACACTTAGCCCTGGAAAAGAGACTCCAGTATGTAATTTTTTCTTTTCTAAAAAATTGAGCAGGAAACCCACTTTCATAATTTGGAGTGACATTCAGAACCTGGCAGGACAAAGAACTGGAGACAAAGCACAAAGAAAGATTATGCAAATGAATGTAAAATGCCCAAAGCATCCTTTCAAAACGAAAATGAACTGTGTTCAGCCTCTTCTTGCAGATGTGAAAAAACCGAAGCTTGTGATTGCTAAGTGGCACTCCCAGAAGATAAGTAAGAGACTTCCTCCCTGCACTTGGCAAACATTCTGAACCCTGTTCTCATAATAACTTAGGTGAAATAAATTCCAACTAGAGGCTCTTTAAATAAAAATTCAGTATGGAAAACAGGAGTTACTCCATTGTTCCTCAAAGAGTTTTATTTTTAAAATGTTTTATTTTAAATGCATATTTTACTTAACATAAATATTTGAGGAGCAGACTTCTGCACTGTGAATTGGGACCCCACAGCAACCACACATGAACTGCAGTCTGACTTACTGGTGGAGTAACTGAAAAGCATCTAAGCATGCTTCAGCTTAGATTTCATCCCCAGCATCTTTCCCCAAAGCCAGCAAACACCCTGGGGATGTGGCGTCTTCAACATGCTCCATCATGCAAATGTGAGCAGAAGAAGCATAAAAAAGGGGGTTTACATATTACCGTCGAGTGTACCTGCAAACTGCCTGTCCCCATTTCCTCGGCTACCAAACCTGGTGACTATTTTCCCATTTGGTTGGAAGATAAACACGCAGCATGCTTTGTTGTCCACCACAATAATGTGCCCGTTGCGGTCCACAGAAACTCCTTTGGGCCCCATCAGCTTTCCCGATCCAATTTTTGTCTGTTAGAAACAAGTGCAGAAATTGAGTACAGACCTCAAAGTTTAACACTAGAGAACATGAAGTTAGACACTGTTTCAGTAAACGTTGGCTCGAATGTTCAGGCTGCACAGGTACTCAGGCACCCAGTGATCTCTGTCTCAGCAAATTGGCTTTGTCACATCTAGTATCTGCTATGAGTATTTATACGAAAATCTTATTTTTTAAAAGGGATCACCACCACCAAAAATGTTCTAGAATTTCCTAGACTGGGGTCACAATACCCTCTTCTAAAGAGGTGGTGTAGTTGAGTGACAGGTCACTGGGTTAGGAGTCAGAGAATTGTCCTGCTGCTGTCACCTGCTTTCAGCACCCCCGATGTGGCCCAAATTTAATTCCTTTTATTTCCAGATTTCTTATCTATTAAAAAAAAGTCAAAAACCCCCCACCAACCTTAATAACTTTCAATGGTACTTCTAGAATATGTGTTAAGTAAAATAATGTAGGTAGGGCTGGGGTTGTAGCTCAGAGTGCTTGCCTAGCATGTGTGAGGCACTGGGTTCGATTCTCAGCACCACATATAAATAAAATAAAGGTACATTGACAACTAACAAAAATTTAAAGAATAATAATAATGTAGGTAAAGGGTTTAATGTAGAGCACACAGTAAGCACTCACTAAAAGGAAGCCATTGTTGTTATTGTTACCTAGCACTCTTGATGTTGAAACTGCCAGGCATCTGCCACTGACGTTGACTAGAATTCAGTTCCACATGAGTGGAGGTCATGTCTGTTTTATCCACCACTTCCTGGTGTATAACAGGTACTCAACAAGAATTTACTAAATAAACTTTAAAAGACTGGATTATTAGTGGGTAATCATGATGAAATGGTTTCACTCTTCACTTTATTTTAAAAGGACAGAAAAACATGAGATTGCTATCAACCATATATCATAAACACTTTAAGTTTCATTCATGTTCCTGAACCAATTAAATTTAATGAATACATAAATGCATGTTGGAGATGCAGTTTAACTTAGTATTATTTTTGTAGCTCCGTTTTATGGAGTGCTCATAAAGAACTGCTTCACGCATTTACCTCTACTTACTGGCTCTACAGACCTGAGCACCCACCATGTACTCGATATTGTGTTCCAGGCTTGTGGTAAATAAACACAGATAAGACACAGCTTCTGCCTCAGGGATGTCTCTGTCACACTGGCACCCACGCCTCAAGCATCAGAGGGAAACACATCTATGTGTGTTTTTATGAGAGATCTTTCAGCTATATTACTGAACAACGCAAGGTATTGAGTAGGGAGTAGAGTCTGAGTCCACTTGGGTTAAATGTATGCATACAGGCATGTACTGTATAGTCAGCCCAAGCATCCTGGGCTCTGCAAATGCAGGCTCAACAAATCTCAGATTGAAAATATTCAGAAGACAAAAGAAAAAAAGTCTGTGTGTGTGCTGAACTTATACAGATTTTTTTTTTTTTTTTGGTCACTATTCCCTTAACAATATAGCATAACAACTATAAACATTGTCATTTACATTGTAGTAGGCATTATAAGTGATTTAGAGATGATTTAAAATATACAGGAGAATGTGACTAGTTTCCATGCAAATTCTACACCATTTATCTGAGGGACTTGAGCATCCTCAGGTTTGTTATCTAAGGGGTGGGAGGTTGCTGGAACCAATTCCCCATGGACACCAAGGGACAATGGTACTTCTGAAAGGAAAAATGAGAAACCAGTGTCTGTACCTTAGAAAGCGGTATCAGTGGTGGCAGGAGACACACTCACTGTTCATTTTATACTCTTAGGCACATCTTAAAAGCCTATTTTCATGTATAACTTTTTAAATTAAAAATTAAGGGGCTGGGGATGTGGCTCAAGCGGTAGCGCGCTTGCCTGGCATGCGTGCGGCCCGGGTTCGATCCTCAGTACCACATACAAAGATGTTGTGTCCGCCGAAAACTAAAAAATAAATATTAAAAATTCTAAAAAAAAAAAAAAAAAAAAAAAAAAAAATAAACAACCCC
>NW_026000057.1:10841441-10847630 GCF_001458135.2 Marmota marmota marmota | reverse complement strand
CCCCCCCCCCCCCCAATAACATTCTCATAGGTTCGACCCCAGACCTCTAAATTTACTAGCAGAGGGTGGGTGGGTGCTTTCTCATGGTAGGGATTCAGATTTGGTACAACCCTTTATTCTTCCAAGTTTATAAATGACTGAGATTCAGACTTAATCTCTCTGGACAAAGGAACACAATCAGAGCAAGGAAACACTGGTTTTCTTGGCAAAGGAATCTGTTGTGTAAATTTGATTCTGATTCTGCAATCTAGCCCAGAGATCAAAGAGGCTACAGCATAATGGCATGTAAAGAAATGGCATAATTCTTTCATGTCTGAATGGAAGGGACATCAACAGAGATCAAAAGAAGAGCCGGCAATCTGATTACCACCACCCAATGTTATGAACACTAGCAGTTACTTAGAATGACGCAACCACACACTACCTAATGGATAACTACCTAGAACAAAAACGGACAATAAGGTATGCCCTCCATTCTGTCATGTAATGACAACCAGGGTAGACCTAAAAGAACTACTTACATGTTGAACCCAAACTTCTTTTCCTTTCCCTTCCACCATCACTCTGGTTTTGCTACACTGGATTCTACCAGTAAAATAAAAATCATCTGGATTGACTGCGTCCCCTCTGTTAGAATAAAACGCAAAAACCTCTAAACTGGCTTTGGAATGATCAAATGAGAGTATTTAACTGAACAATTAGGTTCTTAAATTGAAGAGGGAAGAAATGAGATATTTTAGAATTCGGTGGCCATGGGGACCACCACCATATTTGTTGTGTGTTTGTTTTGATCACAAAGGTTCCTGGATGGACTAGAAGATTCAAGACAGAAGGGAAGATGAAAAGGAAAAACCTTTAAGGAGGCAGAGAGGAATAAAACTTGAGACAAGCAATCAGTGAATAAAAGAGAGGGAAATAATAAGATGTTACATCTCTGCAACTATTAGGAATAAATACAAAGAATCTGCAGTGAGGTTAAAGATGTCTTTCACTTGTTTAATTTTCCCAAAAGAAAAAAAGCAAGAATATCTTGATAGTATAGATTTCACACTTGAATGAACTCTATTTGTAATACTAAAGTATTTTTGCTTGCTATCCTTTTACCATGGGGTTCTGATCAACAATCTTAAAGGGTATTGCAGAAACTATACCATATCCATTTCCCCATTCCTCCAGAGGGCGAGAGTGGCTTTTAGTGTTTATTCCAACTAATACCAATATTATTCCAACTCCAAGCCTCCAGTTCTTCCAAGAAGAGTGTATATAATAGGTAGTAATATACGTGTAATATAGTGTATATTACACAGTAGAGTGTATATTACTCTTGAGGAAATGCTTCTCTCTTAGATATCAAACTCATGCCTTCATATGTGAAACTTATTTCAGTATTAGCTCCTGAATGTACAGACAGACCATGATTTTTCTAGAATCCGAAACAAGAACAAACAGGTTGCCTCCAAATTACATGAAGGTTTTTGAGAGGTCATTCAAGAGTTTTCATAGCATCCATATTAGAGTTGTCACATTTGGGTATGTCTTACCCAAATATGATGATAAATCACTAACGAGCAAACTTTATGCCATCATCAGGGAACCAGAATGGGTTATGAAAAGTGGCCTCTCTAGAGTATTAGGTTGGAAATAATGACCACCAGGTATCCACATGACATCCTGGAGTCAAGAATCATGGCTGGTCAAACAGACTTCATTTTTTTTGAATGGGGTTATGAAAGGCATGGAAAAGAACATTTTTTAGATATCTATTTAGTATGAGGCACATATGACATCCAGAAATAAAACCTCATTTAGTCCTTACTCAGATCCTATAAGTTTTTTATTTAATCCAAATTTTAAATATGCAGCTGCTGAGGTTCAAGGAAGTTTCATAATTTAATGGAGGCCAAAGAACTAATAAGCCACAGAGATGGATTTCTAGTTGCTTGATTTGTCTGAGTAAAAGTTCATATTGTCAACTCAAACAGAAGTCTCTAATAGTTTGAATAAGGGGAATAGAGAAGGCATAATACATATGGTCATCAAAAAGACTTTTAATGTACACAATGGACTGGATGATAACAATTCTGGATGATACCTTAGAAGAGAGATTTCTGTTATTACCACTGGGCTGTCTTTGGTGACTCATTGAAGAAATAGAAGCTGTTATGGTTTGGAACTTAAATGATTCTCCAGGCCATATGTTAAAGACTTGGTCACCAGCATGTGGTGCTGTTGGGAGCTAGGGCCTAGGAGGAGGAAGTTAGCATTCAGGATGTACCTGTGAAGGGGATACTGGCTCCTTCCTCTTTTTTTCTGCTTCCCTGCAGCTATGAAGTGAGCAGTTTCCTGTGTCCTGCTTACCCACTATGATGATTCCACAATGGGTAAAAAACAACAAGGCCAAACAACCAGGGACTGAAGCTTCCAAAATTATAAACCAAAATGGGTCTCTCTTCCTCTTAAAGTTGACTTTCTCAGGTATTTTGTCACAGCAACAGAAAGCTGACTAACACCAAAACCATTTTTACATTTCCATAAATAAGATAGTGGGAGTAACAGAAAACAAGTCAAATGATGGCAGGATCCCTCAAAGTGTAGCTCAACCTGCATCTTTTCTTTAAGTTCAGCCTCCATTTTCTTTTCCTTTCAAATCTTATGTTCCTTAGCACAATGTTTTTAGATGGTATGAAATAACTTTTGACTGATTAGAGGCTGCCATGAATTATTTCCTGTCCTTTCTTGTATATTTATCTTTTTTCCTCCCTGAGCTTATACATTTTTTAGAAGGCAGAAACCATGTCTTATGATTCTGTTTCATTCTGTTTCTTCCATGTCATCTATTTCAGGCCTGAGAAAGTAGAAGGCACTTCTATGTGACAAGTTATAGGTTAATGCAAGGGTATAAATTGCTTCTTCCTAACCCTATTCGAAAGGATGATGTTTTTCATTGAAATGGGGTCATAAGGACAGTTTTCCTCTAAATCTGGTTAAAAAAAAGTACCTGTGCAAACTAATTGCTCTATAAAACGAAAACACATTTATGAGCATCTGTATGAGCAGGTTTATAAAAACAATCATTGTTATTCTCATTTTACAACATTTAGATGAAAGAATATCTTTGTGTAGGAAGAATTGTTGAACATTGGATTGGATTTAAAAAAGAAAAAGAAAAAGACCATTTCAACTTTTATTTCCTATTTCCTCTTCTCTAAGGTTTAGTGGTCTATTGATACTTGAGCTTACCTTAAACTTTCCATCTGATGAGAAGATGCTAACCCACTTATTATCATAATCTGCAATGATTATGTCCCCACTGGGGTGCACAGCTACTCCTGTGGGCCTCTGCAGCTGCCCGGGAGAGCGTCCTCGTATGCCAAAACGACTCTTGAACTGGCCATCGTTGGAAAATATCTGTAAAACAATTTATGTTGATTGGAATGTTCACAGAAACCACTCAGGAAGAAACAGGCAAGGAGATCCGTCATAGATACTATAGGTTAGGACATGCCAACACTGTTAAGAAAAGCCTACAGACACATTAAAAGGCTCTTGGGGCTGGGATTGTGGCTCAGCGCTAGAGCGCTTGCCTCGCTCACACTGAGTTCGATCCTCAGCACCACATAAAAATAAATAAATAAAATAAAGATATTGTGTCCAGTTACAACCAAAAAATAAATATTAAAAAAGTCTCTTTCCTTAAGTACATGTCTGTAGACACGAATGGTGTGACTCCACATTGTGTACAACCAGAGATATGAAAAACTGTGTTCTATACGTGTAATATGAATTGAAATGCATTCTGCTGTCACATATAACAAATTAGAATAAATTTTTAAAAAAGAAAACAACCACTGATTTAAAGGCAGCATTAATCAGTATAATCAATTTGAGCACAAATTTATTCTGGAATAGTACTGTGAAGATCTGTTCAGACTATTAAAAAGATAAATGTGAAATGAACACAAAAAGGTTCTTGTCTTATTGGAACTGAGTGACTGAAATGAATTGCGATAGCAGTCGCTTGGGTTAGAGTGGGCTGTAAGTGGTGTTGAAAAAGGTCAGTTCAGTTGTCTTCCTGTTAGCAGTGTTACTTGCCAGGTTGTCTAGATCTGGTTTGGGCCTTAGCATACGATGAAGTTCTTTCATTTTCTCTTCACACATACGGCACATGTTAGAAGATAACGCATCATATGTTATTGCCTTATGAACTCCTTATAAAATTCTTTTAGATGTTCTAAAATGTATATTAACATTATGCATGCATTTATATGTAAGATTCCTAAAAAAAAAAAATGTTGTGCTAAATAGTTAAAGTACATAACAGATTTGTTGGTAATTTATGCAATGAATTAACATTCTAGATTGTTTTAAAGATATAAGTACTTATTTCCAGGTTCTACAATCTGATTATAACCAATATCAAAATTTATATTGTTTATTTTGATTTTGTTCTACATTTACACATCAAATTAAAGGATAGAATATGTGTGAATGAACATGGAAAAAAAAGGCTCTTTCCTTGTACTATGAATCTTAAGTCTAAAGTAGGAAAATATGTAACTATATTGGTTTTATTAATATAAGTAGTTAAAGGTACACAGTAGGGACTCTACCTGGACACATTGGTTGTTACTGTCTGCAATTAATATCTTTCCAGTTGTAGATGCAGCTACCCCCTGAAGATTCGTAAACTCTCCTTTATTTCTTCCTTTGGTTCCTAAAAATAAATGATAAAAGCACAAAAATCAAGCACAAGAGAATTTGATTTCTCAGTTTCAGAAAGGAATAACTCAAGCTTCCATTGATAATCTGAGAATTCATTGTTTTTATTTTATATTTCCTTTTCTTGTAGGGCTAGAGATTGAATCTGGGGCCTTATGTGTGTTAGAATGAGCTATACAATTCCCAGCCCCTACACTGTGTTTAAATAATACTTTTTTAAAAAATGAGATCCCTTCCTCTATGACTTAACCCATATGCTACTGAACTTTTCTTCCAGACCAATAAAGTTTTTGCAAGATTACTATTTTAGGGCTGGGGTTGTGGCTGAGTGGCAGAGTGCTTGCCTAGCATATGTGAGGCACTAAGTTTGATTTTCAGCACCACATAAATAAATAAATAAATAAATAAGTAGAACAAAGGTCTACCAACAACCAAAAAAACAAAAATTTTAAAAAATCATTTTTTAGGCAAATGCAACCTTCTCATATTAATCTATACATGCACATTTACTTGATTAAAACATACCAAATTCCACAAAGACATAATAATAAAAATGAATATTCTAATCAATGAGATGCAACAAGAGAGGAGCTTTACTTTAGGAATTTTGTCAAAACTCTACCTTCTTACTCAGTAGCTCTTAGAAGAAAACTAGACCCTTGATTTTCAGAGCATTTAACAAACTATAAGACCACAGATAGTATGAAAGGGCAGGCTGATTTGCATATACTGGATCCATTTATGCATTATTTTCTAAAATTCAAGATCTCAATAACTGGGTATTCTTCCTGAAATTACAAAAGGTATCCCAACAGGGTACTTTCCAGATTAAGTAAATTAGAAAGACAAAGGGAAATTAATACAAGGAAATATTCTCACCCTTTTTTTTTTTTTTTTGATTGGTACTAGGGATTGAACCCTGGGGCACTTTACCATTGAGCTACCTCCCAAGTCTTTTTATTTATTTATTTATTTTCATTTTTTTAATGGTACTGAGGATTGAATGCAGAGGCATTTCATCATTGAGCTACAATCCTAGCCGTTTTATTTTTTTAAGACAGGGTCTCATTAAGTTGCTTAGGTCCTTGATAAATTGCTGAGGCTGGCCTTGAACTTGTGATCCTCCTGCCTCAACCCTCTGAGTGGCTAGATTTAAGGGCATGGACCACTGCCCCCAGCTAGACTCTTTTTTTTAAAGGGACAGATAAGGCAGAGGGAAGAAAAGCAATAGCACCTATAGGTTAAGAGTTATCTGTTTTTTTTTTTTTTTTTTTAATTTTTTATTGTGGGTTGTTCAAAACATTACAAATTTCTTGACATATCATATTCCACACTTTGATTCAAGTGGGTTATGAACTCCCACCTTCACCCCATACACAGATTGCAGAATCACATCAGTTACACATCCATTGATTTACATATTGCCATACTAGTGTCTGTTGTGCTCCGATGCCTTTCTCGTCCTCCACC
>NW_026000057.1:10810829-10839978 GCF_001458135.2 Marmota marmota marmota | reverse complement strand
TTCTTAGTTACTCTCCTTATATCAAAGAAGACATTTGGCATTTGTTTTTTAGGGATTGGCTAGCTTCACTTAGCATAATCTGCTCTAATGCCATCCATTTCCCTGTAAATTCTATGATTTTGTCATTTTTTAATGCAGAGTAATACTCCATTGTGTATAAATGCCACATTTTTTTTATCCATTCGTCTATTGAAGGGCATCTAGGTTGGTTCCACAGTCTTGCTATTGTGAACTGTGCTGCTATGAACATCGATGTAGC
Source organism: Marmota marmota marmota (assembly GCF_001458135.2). Lineage (NCBI taxonomy): Eukaryota > Metazoa > Chordata > Mammalia > Rodentia > Sciuridae > Marmota > Marmota marmota. Next base: position 10,839,719 of record NW_026000057.1, on the reverse strand, counting down.
AGTGTCCCTGTAGCATGCTCAGTTATCTGTTTTTGTTTCAAAAGATGTTTTTATAATTTACTTCAATAGAACTATATAAGTATCAATGGATGGAAACAGAGTAAGCTTTGTTCCAGAACAAATGATCCAGAAGAAGGTGTAAATTTTAATTGTTTGAGAAAGAAAACTGTCTTGGTTTTATAACTGAGTTTTATACTCAAAAGAACCATTTGATGATTTTGTTTTTAGACATCAACACAGTGCCTTAGGAACGAGGACACGAGGACCAGTACACAAGGACCCACCGAGGTTGGCTGACATCTAACACCTGCAGAAGTGCCACCTGGGAATCCTGAGCATCAGCTCTCCTGAAACAGATTTTTGGGTTTAAGAAATGAATCAGGTACATTACAGCAGAGCTGCTTGGATCTCAAATGGGCTGGTTCTCACTAGACCCACATGGCTGTCACCTGATTGAAGTCACATCAGGTCTGTTCACTACTTCTGCATCTCGTCTACTCTCACCAGGATGAAAGGAAACTTGTGAGGTCCAGCTCCTCCAAAGAGCTTTTCCTACATTGTGAAGGAAACCGTACTGTTTTATTTCAAATGTACCTGAAGAGAGGATCTTTTATACTTGATCCACACAGAATACCCTGGATACACAGGAATATGGCATCAGGGAACATGCTTTAAAAATGATATGTTGGAGCTGGACATGGTGGTGCACACCTGTGCTCCCAGGTACTTAGGAGACTGAGGCAGGAGCATCACTTGAGCCCAGGAGTTCAAGGCCAGCCTGGGCAACACTGCAAGACCCCCATCTTTAAATAAATAAATAATGTGAGGAGGCATCTGGTGGTAGAAGGCAGAGGAAGGAGTGGTTAGCCCTTTAAGGGGATGTGTTATTCATTTTTGGTCATTTCTCCTGATTTCTATATAACTGAACAACAGATATAGCACAACTGAAGGACCACAAAAAGGAAGAGTTCTACAACATTTAGTCTAGAAATACTGTTAAAAGGTAGTAAAGGAAAGGTCAGGACTTCCAAAGAACAAAAATAAAATTTTTTCAAAAATATTTAATAAGCAAAAGCAGTGAGTGAATTTTGCAAAACGGGAAATGCACGGCCAGTTAAAGAAACATAGTTGAAAGAAGAGTCCTAGAACTCTCATTGGAACATGAACAAAAGAAGAAGTGACTCTGTAAAGAAAACCCAGGCTGCTGTAGATCATTGCTTACATAGAATTGGAGATGCACCTGGGGCTTGGAGGGCGCAGAGGTACAGGTAAGAAATACCGAAGGTTGGGGCTGGGGCTGAGGCTGGGGCTCAGTGGTAGAGCGCCTGCCTACCTCATCAACATGTAAAATAAATAAATAAATAAAATACAGATATTATTTACAAGCAAAAAATATTAAAAAGAAAGAAAGAAAGAAATACTGAAATGTAATGAGAGTGGGCACAGGAAGACCCGGGTGGAGTAGAGAAACACTGACGTGCTGTTCTTTTGGTCCAGGCAGGGACAAAATGCCTGCAACTCTCCCTCATTTGATCTTCTGTCTGTTGCTTATTCACTCAGAGAAGACTCAGCAGGCAGCAGCAGTAGATAAAGGAAAAGGGGGAAATGGAGAAGATAGTTAATTAAGTAGAAGTCAGAAAGATCCCTCTTGCCTTCTGGAAACACTGAAGTGATGCTGCAAGACAGGAAATAGAGAAATAAAAACACACTTTTGTGCGTGTGATGTGGAGAAATGAACATTCTTTTTGAACCTCAGTAGAATCAGAAATAATTGCATTTGGAAGACAATTAGACTCCCTACTAATACTGTTGAGACTCAGGGGAAGGAAAGCCTACGTCCCCCTGATGTGAGGGGCTCAGTAGCTGCCAATAAGAGGTCACCAGAGCAATGGAACTATGTTGCAAGCGAACATGCTGCTGGAAGAGTGTGTACTTACAAGTTTGGGTTTTTTTTCTGTCTACTTTGATGTCAAAGATTTCATTTGATGGTTATCCAGAGGCTGGAAAAATGAATAATGTGAATTTTGAAAGGAACTATGAACAATTTAGCAATAATCCCATAAGGTCATTAAAGGAGTTTTTCCAGATGCTAAACTAATCTATGAAGCATAAAGTGAAGTTGTAAGTCCAAAGCTTGTCACCCATGTTCTTCCAGGTCACTTCTACCCACCCTTCCAGGAGGATGACAGAAGTAAGGTGAGCCCGTGCATTGAATGGGGATCAACAGATGCAGTTTCCCTCTCACTACCCACTCCAACTTAGTGTGAAAATTCATGCTCAATAAAGCAAAAATACTCTGAATGGAATAGTGCAACAAAATCTAACTGAGCCACATATCGCCTCTAACAGTTTCGTCAACCATGCAGGTGGGTCACACATGTTTGCTGAATGAACGAGGGCGGAAAAAGACAGGCCACGTTACAGCATGGGAAAATGAAATATTCTAATGTGTTCATAGCACCTCATGTACATTATCTCACGTAATCTTTATAATAATCCCATGAGTTAGCAGAACAAATACTACCTTTCCACTTTATAGATGAGCAAGTTGAAGCTAGCCACATCACACATGTAGTTAGTGTTGGGTGCAGAGCAGGCTGACCTGTGTTGTCTGCAGGGCAGGCTGAACAGATGTTGGCTGCAAGATAGCCCACGCACTCAAACCCCCCTCTATCTGGTCCTTTATCACCTGTTTGCCTCAAGTCTGAACATTCAACCCTGCTTAAGGCTGAACACTTAACCACCCCCTTGGGCCAACAAGGCAGCTTGCAGACCCAGAGGCCCCATTAGATTTGGGCTATAAAAACTCCCTCCTGCCAGGCCCCCCTCTCTCTTGCTCTTCTCTCTCCCTCTCTCTCTTGCTCTTTCTCTCTTGCTCTCTCTCTCTCTTGCTCTTTCTCTCTTGCTCTCTCTCTCTTGCTCTTTATCTTTCTTACGCGCGCTCTCTGTCTCTCTTTTGCTCTTGCTCTCTCCCTGTTCATCTCTTCTCTTTTCTCTCTCTCTCTTTCCTTCTTTCTTTTCTCTTTGTTGCACTGCTGCAATAAAGATCTTTTGGTTGCTCCGAGTGTTGTGGTCACTTTCCTTTCAGTTAGTGACAGTGGAAAGAATAAAACCGGGTTCTTCTGACCTTTACGTAACAATTTTTCCAACATATACATTGCTTCTTTCTAATTAGACTTTAAAATACCAGGTTTCAAAGGTAAGGGTAATTATGCTCTGGGCTTACGCTGGTCATATTTTTCTATTAATATCCTTTAGAAAACTCCATCCCTATCACACAGCATTTTAACTGCATGTCTGTATCCCTGGCTAGACTGTAAGCTCCCTGAGGCCAGGAGCAGCATCTGCCCTATTCACTGCTACACTCTATACTGCAGTGCTACTGTGAGGATCTTGAATGTCTGGGCCCCCAGCCTGTGGTGCTATTAGGAGGTGGTGGAACCCTCAGGAGGTAGAACCTAGTGGCAGGAAGTCAGGTCATTGAGGACATGCCTTGGGGGAGCGGTGATACTGGAACCCCAGGGATACTGCTTCCTCACCGCCATGAGGTGAGCAGCTTCCTTCACAGCTGCTGCCTGGCCACAGGCCCAAAAGCAAAGAAGCCAAATGACCATGGACTGGAATCTCCAAAATGAGGAGCCAAAATAAATCTTTGCTCTTTTTTAGTTGATTATAATCATGGAGTTTGTTGTAATCATGGAAAGCTGACTAACAAGGATGAGATTCTCGAGGGGTGGGGCAGGGTTCCTATAATGACCTTAGATGTCAAATTAGCATGACCTTCCTCCTCACATATTTTAGGGAGAGGGTGGTGGCTTGCTGAGGTAAGGCAGGGGTAAATGCATCTTCCTCTGAATGCATGCTAAGTGGCTTTACACACCCATTTTAAATTACACCAGTTGCAGAGTACAAATGAGTGTTCCATTCAACTCTCCATCAACATGTAAAGGTATGGCGTATGAATCACACAATTTCAAACAATTCAGTTGTAATTCTTCCCCTCCCTCCCACATCTTCCAGTTCTACCTTTGTTCAATGACTTTCTTTAGTAGGAAACAAAACCGGCTCATGGCTTCTAATCAGCAAACCCTAATAGTCTGGGGGAAAGAATCCCTGGGTTCAAGGAATCATCGTCAACAGATGCTCTAGGCTACTTCTTTAAACTCATTCAGAATTGTTTTCCAATACAATGAGAGTCCCACAGTAATTCACTCCGTGGACAAACAAGTTTTGAGGCATGGGAGGTGCCCAATAGCTCAACTTTGGAAAACCACAGTAGTTAAAGGGCATTCAAAGGGCATAAGTTTCACTTCTCTAAGCCTCTAATTCTTCAATGGTAAGGATAATTATATGATGTCATGGTAATTTGGCTCCCCAGGGTAGCGGCTGGGAGAGTGGAGGAGGGCTCTGATTGGAGCATTTGCCCATTTCCGTATCCTTAAAGCTCCTATTGTGGCATATTTCAAACCACGAACATGAAACCACGGCAGGCCAGTATGAACTGGCCCCAGTACCACACATTATACTACAGTAGGTGTATTATATTGCATTAGGACCTGCAAGAATATTATATGTACTAAGAATTTTAAGTGAAATGACATATAGAAATCATACGTTCTAAGGATTTTAAGTGAGATGACATACAGCATATTCCTGGTTCAGAGAATATCTGTTTTCTCTCCTGCTTCCATTCCCCATCTTTTCTTCCTTGAACCACGACTCCTGTCTTTGACATTTCATTAAAGCTCATGGTTTAAAGGAACGTCTACTTTTCATTTCCAAATGGATCTCTCTAGCCTTGACTTCTTTGTTGAGCTCCAAATCCACACTCCATACTGCCTACCTGGATGATCAGAACTGAAACGTTCTTGCTTGTCTTCTTACTTGTCTTAGCTTGGTGGATGATGACACCAACTATGATAATCGACATTTATCAAGTCCCTGCTTTGTGCCTGTATTGTCCTAAGCCTTTACATGCATTCTTTTAATCCTTCCCACAGGAGGAAATGCATTAATGTCGTCCCCATTTTACAGATGAAGAAACTGAGGCATGGAGAGGCCAATTTTTCCCAAGTCATATGGCTAATGAGTAGCAGCTTGGAATTCACACCGAGACGGTCAGGTTTTCAGCTCTTCCTGTCTTCTTAACTACTTATCTTAGTTGTTATTTCTATACTAGAACTATGAATAATTTATTAATTAGTCCCATTTACTTTGCCTCCCTAAAACTATTGAGATTTTATTCAGTACCAAGCCTTGTTCTAAGCTTTGCTGTGTATTAAATTCATTTAATCTTCATAAAACCTCCTTATGAAGAAAATTCTTTTTCTTTTCTTTTCTTTTTTTTTTTTTTTGCACTGGGGATTGAACCCAGGGGTGCTTTACCACTGAGCTACATCCCCAGTCCTTCTTGTTTTTCATTTTGAGACACAGTCTCACTAAATTGTTAGGGTCTCGATAAACTGCTGAGGCTGGCCTTGAACTTGTGATCCTCCTCTTTGAGCTACTTGAGTTGCTGAAATTACTGGTGTGTGCCACTGTGCCCAGCTTTTTTCTCCCTTTTATAGAGGAAATGAAGGCACTGAGAGTTTAAGTAACTTTTGGGACTGGGACTCAGGACAGCCTAGCTCAGAGCCTGTAGTGTTAACTACCCACACTATTGCCTCCCATCCCTATAACACCCAAGTCCAATAGCTGGGAGTTCAAATTGATCACCAATTTCTGCCCTCTCTCTCCTAAGCATTTTATAAATCTGCTGTTTCCTGACTATTCCATCATGTCACTCTTAATTCTAGTGCTCATAAGAACTCATGTGGCCCACTGTAAGTAGCCTCTTAATAGTCTCTCTGCTTCCAGGTCAACACTCTCAATAGAGTCCCCTCCTGTCCCCAGGTTCTTGAGAAAGTCAAAATCTCAGTAAGTCATGACACGACACTACATCATTCAGTGCCTCCTCCCCACAACCTACAGAGCTGTATTTTTCCCACTTCATTGTGTGTAAGTAATCAATGAAGCCTGCAGAATGCAGACTCCTGGTCCCTCTGCAGAGATTCAAATTCTGGACGTGCGGTTTAGAATTCAAGAATTTCCATTTTTACCAGGCACCCTGGGACATTCAGATGCACATGGCTTGTGGACTACACTCCAAGGAAAACAGGGTTACAGAATGGGTCCCAACCGCTGACCAGGGAAACATAAGCTGGTCTCTGCTTGCATCTCACCTCATCTGATGCTTCAGGATGATGGAGTCATTTACAGTTCCTCCAACTACCCAGTTTCTCACGTTCATGCCTTTGTACCTGCTCTCCATTATCTGAAACACTCTTTTCCTCCTTCCACTTGAAAGATTCCTCCTCAAAGCCAGTTGATGTTTAGATGTCATCTGTAGGGATGTTTCCTTAACTGGCCCGCCCTGACTTTCATGCCTTGATTCATACTTAAGGGTTAGGGTGAGGGTTAGCAGCTCTACTGCTGAGGCACAACCCCAGCCCCGGTACTAAGTTTTTAACACATGTGTCTCCTTCTAAACTGGGGCCTCCTCCAGGATCTCATCCTTCTTTTTCTACCTCAACTTAGCATAGAAAGTGCTCACAAAGCAGAGCCACATCTAAGTAGGGGGCTGGATGAGGAATGAAGATGGTGAGAATGTGAATTGCAATTACTCCTGAAAATCCTTCACTTCATCCACAAAGGGATGATTCACTTTCATGAATACACAAAATCGACACATGTATTTAGGGTGGTGGTGGAAACCCTAATACAGATTTTATAAAACTATGTACCCTTATGCACAAAATCAGTGCCACAAGAAGCTTAGTACATTTGAGATGAGCCCAGGGGACAGCAGACTCGTGGTTGCCATCTCAGTGTGCAGTTGAGTTTGGCTGATTTCAGGAATACATGCAGCTGTCTCCAGCACATGCACCGAGAGATTGTTCAAACCATAAATGCTCTATTAGGCACTAAGAACCTGAAGTTCTAACATGAAAGTGTTACTGAACAAGAAAGTTGAACTCTTCTCATTATTAGTATAAAACCTACCCATGTGTAGCCAAAAGTACAAAACATTGAAAAAGTAAGTTCCTGGGCCGTCCCTGTTTGACATTGTCTAATGTTGTCCCATGAATGTGAATACATGTGAATTTAAGCACTGAAGTCTGATCTGCTTCCCCCTGGGCTTCAGAACTGGGCCCTGATAGTGAGAGAGAAATTAAGAAGGAAAGTGAAATCATGCAGTCCACCGTGACTTGATCCTTCTCAAAGAGACACAGTTCTTATGCAACACTACTACTGTCTTCTGGGTATGTGGGGGGATGATAATGACATTATCTTTGACCTCAAGGAATCTACAGTCTTGCTAGGTCATAAGACCCAGGCATAAATAATATCACTGTGGATTCTAAAATAGAAGGTGGTCGTTGGGAGAAGGATAACATGGGGAAAACATTCCAGAGACAAAGATACCCAGGAAGGAGAACACTGATGTCATTTGGGAAGCAGTGGAAAGCTGTGCATGGTGGTGCACGCCTATAACCCCAGTGACTCAGGAGGCCAAGGTTGGAGGATCACAAGTTTGAGGTCAACCTGCACAAATTAGTAAGACTCTATCTCAAAATTTAAAAGGTTGGGTATATAGTTTAGAGGTACAACACTCCTGGCTTCAATGTCCAGGAATGAAGAAGAAGAAGAAGAAAAAAAAAAAAACAACTGTCCAACTACAACAACAAATAAATAAATAAATATTACAAAAAAATAAAAATAAAGAAGAAAGAAAGAAAGGAAGGAAGGAAGGAAGAAAGAAAGAAGAAAGAAAGAAAGAAAACAAACACTGGGCTCCAGCATGGATTTGTCCAACGGCATCCTTTTACCTTCCTGCTCACTCTGCATGAGATGTGCATGATCTGAAACCATCAATCATGTTTTCTCTTTACCTTCTTATTCTCTTCACACTGGTCCCTCTGCTTGAGATGCCATTTTCACCCATCAATTTGGCTACATCCTACTCAATCATTCCACTCCTGGTTTAAATTCCTTCTTATTTCTGTAGCCATAATATAGCCCATCATAAAAGAGTGAGTTAGTCATACAAACTGTAAGCTCTTTGAGGGAAGAATTCTCATATACTTTCATCAATAGCATAGTGCCTATTAGGAACCAGGAGTCCTAGAAATTTTTTTATTTTTTAGGTACCAGGGATTGAACTCAGGGTCAACCACTGAGCCACATCCCTAGCCCCATTTTGTGTTTTATTTAGAGTCAGGTTCTCACTGAGTTGCTTAGAGCCTTGCTTCTGCTGAGGCTGGTTTTGAACTTGCCATCTTTCTGATTCAGCCTCCAGGACTGCTGGGATTATAGGCGTGGACCACGGTGCCCAGCTAGAAATGTTTTTTGTACATTATTGCACACTGAGTGCTGTCTTTTGACTAGACTCTGGGTTAGAATATAAAGCTAAAGAAAAATTAAACAACAACTTAAGAATAGATTTAACTAAGAAGGTGAGATCTGTACACTGAAAATGGTAAGACAGTGATGAAAGAAATTTAAGATGACACAAGTAAATGAAAAGATATCCCATGTTCGTGGATTGGAAGAATACTGTTAAAATGTCCATCTAAAAATTCACTGCAATACTATCAACATTAAAATGACATTTTCCACAGAAATAGAAAAGTAATCCTAAAATGCACATGGAACCCTAAATTCCCCCCAAACAGCCAAAGCAATCTGAACAAAAAGAACAAAGCTAGAGGCATCACATTACCTGATGTAAAATCTACTTCAAATCTATTATTAAAAAAAACAGCATGGTACTGACATAAAACAGATACATAGATAATGGAACAGAATAGAAGATCCAGAAATAAGTCCACACATTTATAGTTCACTGATTTTCAACAAAGATGCTTAGAACACACAATCTCAGCCACACAAGAGTCTCTTCAATAAATGGTGTTGGAAAAACTGTATATATTTTATATATATATATATATTTTTTTAATAGCTTTATTTTATTTATTTATTTTTATGTGGTGCTGAGGATCGAACCCAGGGCCTCACATGTGCGAGGCGAGTGCTCTACCGCTGCGCCACAACCCAGCTCCCAGAAAACCTGTATATTGATATACAGAAGAATAAAATTAGATCCTGGTCTTATATTACATACAAAAATCAACTCAAATGGTTTAAAAACTTAAACTTAAGACCTGAAACTATAAAACCACTAAATGAAAATACAGAGGAGGGGCTGGGGTTGTGGTTCTGTGGCAGGGCCCTTGCCTTGCACATGTGAGGCACCGGGTTCAATTCTCAGCACCGCATGAAAATAAAATAAACAAAATAAAGATATTGTGTCCATGTATGACTAAAAAAAAAATTTAAAAAGAAAAAAAAATAGGGTAAAAATCTCCATGAATTGGTCTGGGCAATAAAGATTTTGAATAGGAACTTAAAAGTATAGGTAACTAAAGCAAAAATAGACAACAGGATCTTCCAAACCTAAAAGGTCTGCACAGTAAAAGAAACAATTACCAAAGTGAAGACAAATACTTGCAAACCACACATCTGATATGGGGCTAATGTTACATAAGGAACAATTCATTGGTAAGAAGACAACCTCATTATAAAATAGGCAAAGGAATTAGACACTTTTCAAAAGAAGATATGCAAATGACCAACAGGTACATAAAAAATGCTCAACATCATTAATCATCAGGGAAATGAAAATTAAAACCACAATGAGATCTCACCTCAGATCTGTCAGGCTGACTATCATCAAAAAGACAAACTGTAAGTGCTGGAAAGGATGTGGAGAAAAGGAAACCCTTGTGCACTGCTGGTGGGAAGGTAAATGAGTAGAGCCATTCTGGAAAACAGTGTGGAGGTTCCTCCCAAATTAAAAATAGAGGTACCATGTGATGTGGCAAACCCACTACCCAATATATATCCAAAGGAGACTAAACTGATATGTCAAAGAGACATCTTCAGTCTCGTGTTCATTGCAACATTATTCATGACAGCCATGCTATGAACTCAACCTAAGTTTTCATTAAAGGATGAGAAGATAAAGAAAATGTGAGATATATATATAGAAATACCACTTAACCTTTAAATAGAAGGAACCCTTATAATTTGTGACAACATGGATAAACCAAGGGGACGTTATGTGTTAAGTGAAATAAACCAGACACAGAAAGACAATTATTGCATGATCTCACTTATATATGAAATCTAAAAAAAAAAAAAAAAAAACCTCAAAAGAGTAGAATGGGGCTGTGGCTGTAGCTCAGTGGTAACATGCTTGCCTGGCACATGTGAGGCACTGGGTTCGATCCTCAGCACCACATAAAAATAAATAAATAAAATAAGGGTATTGTGTCCATCTACAACTAAAAAAATTAAACTAAAAAAAAAAAAGAATAGAATAGTGGTTACCAGAGCCTGGGAATGGGAAGATTAGGGAGATGTTGATTAAAGGTCACAAAATTTCAGTTTGACAGTAGGGATAGGCTCATGAAAGCTATTGTACATTGTGGTGATTATAGTTATTAACAATATGTTGTATATTTAAAAATTGCCGGGGCTGGGGATGTGGCTCAAGCGGTAGCGCGCTCGCCTGGCATGAGCGCGGCCCGGGTTCGATCCTCAGCACCACATACAAAACAAAGATGTTGTATCCGCCGATAACTAAAAAATAAATATTAAAAAAATTAAAAAAATAAAAAAAAAAAATAATAAATAAAATAAAAATTGCCAAGAGTAGATTTCCAGTATTCTTACTACAAAACTTCATAAGAGTGTGAGGCAATGCATATATTAGCCTGATTTAGCCATTCCACGACATATATATATATATATATATATATATATGGATATGCGCACATACATATACATATATATATACATACACATCATCTTATACCATAAATATAAGCAAATTTTACTGGTCAATTAAAATAATAATAATGATAATAATAATAAGAAGAAGAATAAGAATAGACCAGTAAGACTTGCTTTTCTGTTCCTACATACCTGAGATGCACTGCATTTGTTACAGACTAAAATCCATATGGTGAAATCCCAACCTCCAGCACATATCTGAATGAAACCATGTCTGAGAATAAGATCTTTAAAGAGATGATTAAGTTAAAATGAAACCATTAAGGTGGGGTCCTAATCCAATGATCAGCATCCTTTTAAGAGGAGGAAGAGACACCAAGGGTGTGTGTAAACAGAGGGACAACATAAAGACAAAGCCCAAGAGGATGACCCTGAACAGATGCCTCAGAGAAACCAACTCTTCCACACCTTGGACCTAGACTCCACCTTGATTTTGGATTTCCAGCACTTGACCTTGAATATGTAACTCAAAAGTTCTAGTTTTAGAACTGTGAGAAGATAAATTTCTGTTAAGTCCCTCAGACTATGCCTTTTTGTTATAGAAGCCCTTGCAAACCCCTTCATTAATAAACTCAATCATCATGCTGTACGCCAGGCGCTAAGTTCTTTATAAACATTTAAACATTCAAACACCTTTCTACCAGTGCCAGTGAACTATGATGGCTCCATTTCTGAAGAACGAGGAAGGGAGAAAAGAGTATCTCCTCCTCAAAGAACAACTCACAACTGTAGAGTTGGGGAAAGTACCCTTCTTAAGAGACAAGTATCAAGACGTGAAGATGGTGTTTATCACTAGTAATAACAATAGTAAAATCTTAAAAATCATTAAAAGCCAGCATTAACTGAACACTTATTGTACATAGGTGAGTGTCAGGCATATTATAAGAATTCTTCTCATTTTCCCCCACAGCAACCTTAAGAGGTAGGAATAGTTCATTCCCTTTATTTACAGAGTTTGGGAAGAGCAAGCTAGTTATTCAGTCAGTACAGAGAATCAGGATTAAGACCCAGATCTGTCTGATTTCAGTATCCTGCACATTGCCTAAGGAAGTGGCTGGGGACAGGTGGTGGGTTTTGAATGGGAGCATGAATTTGTCCTTGATGCAGGAGGTCATTGGAAGTAGCAATCTTTGAAAAGAAAAGATAGTAGGGAGAATTTAACAGTCTTAATTTAGCTTCTCTTATGGCCAGGTATCAAGCTTTGAACTTAGAACAGTTCTGAGAAACAAAAATTCTTGCATTTTTTGTTATGGACATCAAAATTGAACTTCAGGGAAGCTAAAAGATCTGACCAAGGAAGTGGTGGAACCGGAGAGATTGACATGGGAGGCTCCTAATCCTGCATCTGCCCAACTCCTCTGCACCCTCCTCTGCACCCGCATTTCTGACTGCCAAGGAATGCATAAGGCCTCCAAGCTCTGAACAGGCAAGTTATATGTCACACCACAGTCTTTACCAAGATGCAGCCTCAAACATGACCAGGCAACCCTGCCCAAGAATGTTTCAAGGGGCCCCAGTTTTCTATGATGTTCCATGGAAAAAGTCTGATGGTCAATAAAGTTTGCAAGTGCTGCCCATTATCGTTGTCTTGCCTCAGAAATGGAGTGTACAGCAGCAGATTCTAAAGGTTTTGAGAAGTTCTACAGTTAAAAAAAAAATCTGTTTCCTTCATTTGGCTGAAGATTTCCTCAATTTATTTGGACCACATTGGTCAGTTAATATACTTTGCAGAACCCTTTTAGAGATACTGCAATGTAGGACTAAACAGGGGGTAAAGAAAGGCAGGCTGGGGCTACTTTCTGAAACTAACCAAAATGCAGACTTTTTTTTTTTTTTTTTGTAATTTAAGAAGGATCAAACCCTTTGTTGTTTACGTTTAGTTTGCTTTCTACTGAGAGAACAGTTGAAAAACAAAACAAAATAAAAAATAAATAAAAATGATAGGCAATAAATCAGAGGAGGGAAGGGCTATTTACATTCCCAAACCTCTTAGCTCATCCTGCACCTTCTATCTTCCATGCCAACCCCACCCCAACCCCATTCCATTCTCCACCCTCTTCCCTCAGGGCTGTTCTCCAACTAGGCACAAGTAGTGGCCAGGACAACTTGCAATGCCTCCTGTCCCTAACCCTTACAGCACAGACATGGTGACAGAGAGGCATCAAAGGTCTACCCAGGGCAACCTGAGCTGACAGATTTCAGGGAAACCCAAGAAGCTGCCCGAGTCAATCATCTCTCTGCCACTCCCATGGGGTGGGGGAGGAAGACTGCCAACATTTCCTTTCAAATTTATGGGTGCTGTGCTTCTTCTATTTCTCTTTCTGCTTGTTTTCTAAAATGAAGATGCAGCATTTGCAAGTTAAAGAACAGAAGAAGGGACAGGAGGAGGAGGAAGAGGGAAAGATGAAGGAGGGAGAGAACAAAAGGAGGGAAAGAGTGGAGGAGGAGGAGGAGGAGGAGGAGGAGAACTCCTCCTCCAGAGAATGCTCTGCAGGAGCTAGACTAAGAAAACCTACTGGCAGCACCCAAGCCCGACTGGTGTAAATTCTGAGCTGCAGGGTTCCCCCCTAGCCACCCCTTAACCAAAGCCACCCAGATGCTCGGGCACCAGGCGCAATGCACCCTCTCCTTACCCACTCGAAAGATCAAATCGTCCTCGATGGGGTTCTCTTTTCGCTTCCCGGTGCTGTACATGCTCGCAGGTCTTTTCACAGCTTTCTGCTTGACGTGGCCGCTCCCTGGGGACTTGACGCGCCGCTTCACGCCTTCAGTGGTGGGAGACACGTCGGCGGACCGGATCACCTTCAGCTTAAACGGGCTGCCTCGTATGTGCTGGTCGTAGAGTCTCAGAGACAGGGTGAAGTCTCCTTCCTTCTGGACCGTGTACAAAAATTCGTAGGTGCCGTTTTTGTTGTCCAGGATCTCCCCGTCCGCCACGCTGCCATCGGGGGTGCTCAGTTCAGCCGTGATGTAGGCATTGCCGGTTTTGCACAGCTCGCCGTCTTTGTCCTTGGTCGTTATGGTAACGGACATGGGCTGCCCGATGATGGTCTGCCGCAGCCCCTCGCCCGTGGCCACCGTCTCGGATGCGACCGCGTTGGTGGTCAGAATGGTCCCGAGGTTGTGGATGGACTTCTTGAGCCCCTCGGTTTCCACGATGAAATCCAGCTGATCGTTTTCACGCGGGTGCAGGGGGAAATCTTGGTCGGCCAGTTCGTTCAGCTTCTCGCTCATCTGCTTCTTCACCAGCAGCACCTCCGTTTCCGTGCCGTGGTTGAGGGCCTGCGCTGTGAAGTTGCTGCAGCTCTTGATGCTCTCCTGCCCCTGGAGCAGAGTATCCAGCTGCGACTGCAGCACCTGCCGGGAAACAGGGCTGGTGAGCTCTGTCTGTGGGACTCCTGCCAGGCACGCTGGGGCAGTGCCCTCCTCCTGCAAGAACCTCGCTCTACACCTGCCCACACAGAGCGAGCGGCCTTTTAACCCAGTGAACCCAGTTCTAATGCAAAATCCTAAATTGCATTCCCAATACCTTCTGGAGATTTCCCTTTGGCCTCCCCCTGCCTCATCACCCACCTATGTATTGCTTGGATCACGCCTTTAGATAACAGAAACCAAGAGCGTGGCAAACAAATTGCCACGTTGGACACCTAAAATATGTATTATTCAGTATCTTTCCTGAATGTTCAAAACTCCCCCATCGCCTTGCAAAGGGACAGAAACCAAACAGATGAAAAGCCTCCACAACTGAACATCAGAAGCGTTTCCTCCCTGCTTTTGTTAACAGACATGCAGAGTTAAACAAAGAATGCAGTCAGGGTTTACTTTGAAGTTGACTAACAGGTTGGTGTGGATGAGATGGCAATTAAGGGACGATTCCACATTATAATTAAGGAAGGAAAACAATCCAGTTTAACCCTAAACCCTGAAAGAATTACATGATACTCAACCTCGCCTTCTGTCAAATTATAAATTGTTACTTAAGGTCACAGAATTAAACAGTTCTGCTGCAAACAGGAAAGAAAAAAAAAAAAGAAAAGAAAGAAAAGCTAGATATTCTGTTGAATGAAAATTCAGTTACTATACAGTGGGGGACTTTGATGGACCCATTTGGGTCCCCTTTGTTGCTGTCAATGACATAGCCAGTGCTGTGAAGTGTCCAATACCACGTCTCTTTCAGAATATCTATGGGAACATGGAGTCTTACTTTGTGTTTGAGGCCATAGTTGACCTCCAGTTCCATAAGCAGCACGCTCTTTCGCACATTCAGCGTCTTCTGGAGCTCATCGAAGGTGGAATGGATGTCATCCACGATGCTGGCCTTTTGGTTGGTTAACTGATGAATGATTTCTGAGATGAACTGAAGAGCAGAATCTATTTCTGGGAGCCTGGGGATGGTTGTTAAAGATTATTATTTAAGATCACTCTGGAAGTGGTCTAAAGTCTCTCCAAACACTCTGTTCTGTCAAAACAACAAAATATCTTTCTATCCTTTCATCATCTTTAAAAAATAATAATGGAATAATGGAATGAATGAAAGTTTGAGGTTCCACACCTATTTCAATCTACCTTCTAATTTTAATAATTGATGGTACTAAGACTTGAAGGTCAAAGAAAAAAAAAGAAAAGACCCGAAGGCCTTTGAAAAGCAATTATGACCAGATACTTCTTTGTTCAGGGGATTGTTCTGGGCATTGCAGGATGCTTAATAGCATCCTGTCTTCTCCCAGATGGCAACAGCATCCCTCCACACAGTTGCGATAGCAAAAATGTCTTTATACATTGCCAAATGTACCCTGGGGAAACATAATCACCCATGGGTGAGAGTCACTGTTCTAAATATATAGCTGTACCATTTTCCCCAACCACATGAAAACTTATCTAAATTCAGTTTCCTGGGAAGGTCTCATAAGTTTCCAAGTTCTTGTCATTAGTATAGAATAACTACAGTGTTCTCACTCCAACTATTGATCATTGACTATCAGCAAGAGATTTACTATTTTGACTGCTTTTCAACTGGCTGTTAAAAGTTTCTGGCTCCTGTCTTTCTCACAGCTACTCTACTCCTCATGTCTGTGCCAAAGAAAGAAACAGAAAGCAGGAAAACACAAGGGAATTGAGCGTTCATTGCTCAGCACCATTTGGCAGGGCTCACACAGAGAGGAGCCAGTGGACCTAAGCTGTGTGTCCAGAACAACAGCTCAGGAGCTCCTCAGGGGGCCCAGTTTGAGGCATGAATTTCAGAGATCTCCTTTCATTCATCTCATGTTCCTAAGAGACTCTGACAAAAAATGCTGCGACTCCTCGTATCAGGCAGTTGGAGGTTTGCCAAGGGGCAGGGAAGCCTTCACCACTCACTGGTTTATGATGACAGACCCATAATCATAGGAAAATCTAGTTATGACTGAGATCTCGAAGAGTCACATGAACGCATTATCGCACTGAGACCACAGACCATGGAGCCAGGCCTTGGGCACAGAACAGGCCCTGGCTGGGAGCCTATGGAGGGAAGCCGCACCTTTTGTTGACAGCGTCCAGTTGGACCTGAAGTGAGGCCTTGTGCTGCTCCACCACGTCCTTGAGGGGGACCGTGGGGTGCTCTGCATGCTCGCCCTCAGTGCACTCCCGACACATGGCGGTCTCACAGGACTGGCAGTAAAATTCCATCACCTGTGGGTTACACAAGAAAAGTTCCAAGTTCATGGCCACTGGCTGAGTGCTCACTCTGCAGGAATCAGTTCCTTGCATTTTCTCACTTAATTCTCCCACCCACCCAACATTGTTGGCAGTATTATGTCCAGCTTCATGGCAGAAAAGGAAAAATAAACTTGTTGTTTTTGAGCATTGAGGATTGAACCAAGAACAGTTTAACACTGAGCTACATCCCCAGTCCTTTTTTAAAACTTTGTTTTGAGACAGGGTCTTGTTAAGTTACTTTGGGCCTTGCTAAACTGCTGAGGCTAGCCTCAAACTTGTGATCCTCCTGCCTCAGCTCCTGAGTCGCTGAGATTACAAGGGTGTGCCACTGTGCCTGGCTGGAGGAATAAACTTTCATGTGACATGTCACAAACAAGGTGGGTCCAACTCCAAAGCTACTGCTGTGGCCATAAAATCAGATTTTTGGTAGCTATTTCCTAAGGCAGAACTGTGTAGGATTATTGTTTTAAAGCCTTTTGGTCTTGGACTTCTTTATGCTCTTTATAAATTATTGAGAACTCCATAAGAACCTTTGTGTATATGGATTATGTCTACAGATATTTGCAATGTTAAAAATTAAAACTGAAGCCAGGCATGGTGGCACATGATTGTAATCCCAGTGACCCCAGGAAGACTGCAAGATAAAAACACAGCCTCAGTAATTTATTGAGACCCCTTAATTGCATGCCTGTAATCTCAGCAGCTTGGGAGGCTGAGGTAGGAGGATTGAAAGTTCAAAGCCAGCCTCAGCACAATCGAGGCCCAAAGCAACTCGGTGAGACCCTGTCTCTGTATAAAATTTTAAAAAGGGCTGGGGATGTGGCTCAATGGTTAAGTGCCCCTGAGTTCAATTCCTATTTCAAAAAATAAATAAATAAATAAAGCTGAGAAAAATTTTAAAGCATTAATTTATTAGAAGGTCATTTAAACATTGATGTGAATGATATAGTTTGTGAAAAACAGCTACATTTGCAAACAAACAAACCCTGAGAATAGCATGGTTGCCCAGTTTTTGAAATCTCCGCAGCACCTGGCTTAACAGAAGACTGTTGGCTTCTCATGATTGCTTTTGCATTCATTTTGTTGGGACAGCACATAGCCTACAGCCTTTCCAAAGTACCACAGTACATTCTTGAGAGAATGAGAGCAAAAAATGTTATCTTCATATTGCTGTATTGTGAATACAGCATTGACCTTGTGGACCTCTGGAAAGGATCTTGGAACCCACAAAGGTTCCTGAAGTGCACTTTGAAAATTGCTACTGTTTGGGTCAGAGATAAGCTGAACTGAGCAGTCTGCATTTGGCTCTACCATTTACTTTGCTGAATGACCTTAAGCAAATTACTTAACCTGACTGTGTCTCAACTTCTACCTCTGTCAGTGTAGACAATAATAGTAACCTACTTTAACCTACTTTACTGGGCTGCTATTAGGATTATGTAGGTTAGTTTGCACAAAGAACTCAAGTGATGCCTGGCCCTGGTTCAAAATATGTTCTTAATAAGTAAGAGCGGCTGTGATGATGATAATGATGATGTTATCTGGTTCCCTGAAAATAAAACCACTGTATCCTGATGATCCTGGAAGTCAGTTTCCTTGTGGAGGTAGTCCCTAGGCTCTCAGTGAGAAGTAACATCCTCTAATTTATTAAGTTTTTTTTTTTTTTTCCTGTACCAAGGATTGAATCCAGGGGTGCTTAACCACTGAGCCACAACCGCAAGCCATTTTTATGTTTTATTTAGAGACAGTCTCACATAGGGCCTCACTAAATTGCTGCAGCTGACTTTGAACTTGTGATCCTCCCGCCTCAGCCTCTCAAGCTGCTGGGATTATAGGAGTGTGCCATGGTACCCAGCTATTAACTCTTTCTAAGGTTTTAAGTTTCTGAGTACAGGAACTCACCTACCCAGAGCTTAGGTCAAGCCTTGCCTGTAGTAGGAACTCAGCACTGCTGAGTGAGTAAATGAGAGGGTAATCCTAGCTACGATTTGGGTGGTAGGTATTAGGGCAAACAAAAGACACCCCCTGACTTATTAAGACTCACTATTTTACATAGTACTTTCTGGAGTGGATTCTCCCAGGAATAAAACAGTCTGCTGAAACCCCAAGGAATCAGATTCAGATCAAAGACCTTCAAACCATCTTCCAGATTTTAGATTTCATGTTTCATCACAGTTTGAAGTGGGCACATAGTAAGTTAGGGGAACACACTTTTGTATGTGTATTATATATTTTTTGTGGATATTAATTCCATATACTTTACTCCTTTGCAGACCATTTAGGAATGCACTTGGATTATCAATTGCAAGTTTCCATTCTTGACCCTGCTTCTGCTCAAAAAACATTTCTCTACACATTCCATTGATGAGCATTGGGGAATTCAAATGAAAATCCAAATCTCCTACAGGAAGATCATGATGCTAGGCACTCAAACCTTATTTTGGAGTAGGTCTGATTCAACCTAGCAGAAGGTCCAGCACTTAGAAATGGTTTAAAAATTATTTGCCAAAGGACTGGATGAGCTAAGGAACCCTCCCAAGGGATCATTCCTTCTCTGGGGACAGGCCTGCTCTCTGAGGGAAGACGCTTCAGTCATTTTAAGGCATTTTACATTCTATTCTTGGACAGTCCTTCACATGACCAGTAGATGGAGTGATCTAAAACTATATGAAGTCATATAAACTTCCTATCACAAAGTTTTTAGAAATTATTTTGGGGATACAAACTTGGTAAGAATTTATAAACCCTGTATCATATGTATTGTATTCATTATTTGAAAATATTTTTAATCTGAGGGGTTTCTTTTATTCCCCCCCCCCCCCCGCAAAGGGCTAGTGGAAGAAAGCATGAAAGAACACTCCTCACTCTATTCTGAGATTTTCCTTTGCATATCGTCATCCTCAGGGATCTGTGAAGTATACATAGTTCTCCTGAAGGCTGAGGAGCCTTGTCGCTCTATGGCTTCAGCAGAAGGTGATTCTTACATTGGAACCTATTCTTTCTAGACTATTAACTGAATTCCTATTTACTAATATTTCACCTTCACTGTCAGTGCTCAGGAAATCCTTCTAAAGCAGACCCAGTGCCGGGCATGCGTAGCACAGGAGAGTCCAAGAGTAGAATGTGAAAAGACTTCTTCCCTCATGTGAGTCAGGGTATTGGGGCTAATAAAAGTGTCTAGGGGAACAGGACACATTAACAGGGCTATTCAATCCATTGGCACACTTCTCATGTCACTCAAGGTTGAGACTGGGAGAAAGGGACATGCCTACATGTCTGGAAAAGGTCTGAGCCAAAGGTAAATTTTATTTGGCGATCGGTGCCCATATTGTGTTGAGAAGTCACAAAGGCATATACCATATTAGTGGTGTTTTCCTGTTCTCAGTTAAGTTCTCCAGCAGTCTGGGAGTGAGATGACAAAGGATAAGAGAGAGAGAGAGAGAGAGAAATAGATACAAAGTAACATAGAGTCACTAAAAATATAAAAAGTCCTCAAGGCAAGAGCCCATTATTTACAAGAAAGACTAAGCATCTGTTGCCATCACTAATCCTCTTTCAAATTAATAACTGAAAACAGTTGATGGCCGAGGAATGACATCACTGAAAACGGCAGAGTAAAGAAATCTGTCGTATCACTAGCTGATTAGACTAAACAGGGGAACGTGTTAGTGGCCACACATGACAAAAATCAAAGACTTTACAAAATTGGTTCTGAAAAGTCAACAAACCAACAAGAAGACAAACAAACAAAATAAAACAAAACAAAAAACACAATAAGGAACAACAAAATATCATAGGGAGGAGGGAGAGTCTGCATTCTGGAGTTGAAACATTATAATATTTTAAACGTCCAGTTTCCATTAAAAAAATAAAGCTTAAAAAAAAGGAAAACAAACAAACAAAATGAAACGAAAAAAGAGAAAAGGAAAGAAAAGAAAGTATGGCCCACATCAAAATACAAGAAATTAATAGAAACCGTCCCTCAGAGAGTCCAGATTGAATTTCCTAGATTATTTATTTATTTTGGTCCAGGGGTTGAACCCAGGGATGCTCAACCACTAAGCCAAATCTCCAGCCCCTTTTTATTTTTTATTTAGAGAGAGTCTTGCTAAGTTGCTGAGGCTGGTTTTGAACTCATGATCCTCCTGCTTCAGCCTCCCAAGCCACTGGGATTACAGGCCTGGGCCATCGTGCCTGGCTGAATTTACTAGATTTTAAATAAACCTCCTTTTATATATCCTCATGGAATTAAAAAAAAGAAGAAGAAGAAGAAGAAGAAAAGAAAGAAAAGGAAAGAAAAAGAGAACTAATGGAAACTATGAGACCATGTCTCATCAAATGTAGAATATTAATAAAGGGAGAGAAATTATAAAAAGGAACCAAGTAGAAATATTTTAGAATCAAAAGTAATTATATTAAAATGTGGTGGTGCATGCCTGTAATCCCAGCAGCTTGGGAGGCTGAGGCAGGAGGATCGTGAGTTCAAAACCAGCCTCAGCAATAGCAGGGTGCTAAGCAACTCAGTGAGACCCTGTCTGTAAATCAAATATAAAGAAAAAAGGGCTGGGGATGCAGCTTAGTGGTTGAGTGCCCCTGAGTTCAATCTCTAGTACTACCCGCAACAACAACAAAGATTGAAAAAGGGCTGGGAATGTGGCTCAGTGACTAAGTGTCCCTTGGTACAATCCCTAGTATCTGGGAAAAAAAAAAAAAAGTAAAATTCACTAGAGGAGTTCCACAGATGTGAGTAGGTAGAAGAAAGAATCGGTGAAGGAGAAGACAGGACCATAGAGATTACACAGAAATAAGAAAAAGGAATGAAGAAAAAGTCACAGAACCTGAGAGACCTGTGGGGCACCCTCACATGCATCAACAATGTACCATGAGAGTCCCAGAAGGAGACAGAGAAAGGGGATAAAATAATGGCTGGAAACTTCCCAAATTTTGAAGAAACATGCAAATCTATATATCTGAAAAGTGTAATAAACTCCATGTACACAACTCAAAGAGATCCAAATCAAGATACCGTTTAGGCAAACTGTTGGGAGACATGGAGAATCTGAAATCAGCAAGACAGCAGTGACTCATCACACACAAGAGATACTCACCATGAACAGCAGGTTTCCATCAGAAAGCTCAGTAGGTCCAAAGACCCCATTGAGAATAGGTTGGACATGAAAGGACGAAAGAAGATATTCCCTGCAAATTGTAACCAAAATGGGGCCAGCGTGGCTGGTCTAATGCCAGTCAAAAGAGATGTAAGGCCAGAGTTGTTATAACAGACAGAGGACAGTTACACTTGACCAAAAGGACATAATGTAATTTGACAAAACCAGCTAGACTGACCAAGAAAAAAGACAGAAGCCTCAGGTTACTAAAAACAGGAAGGAAAAGGGGGAAATTATCACTGACAGGGAAATAAAAAGAATTATAATAGAGTGGTAAGAATAGTTGTATGCCAGCAAATTGATAACCTAGATGAAATAGACAAACCCCGAGACATACGCAAACTTCCAGAACTGGATCAAAGGAGAAACAGAAAGTCTGAATAGACTTGTAATGAGAAAAGTTCAAAGAAAAGCCCAGAATCAAACAGTTTCACTGATAAATTCTACCAAACATTCATTCCTTCATTGAGATAGGGTCTCCCTAAATTGCACAAGCTGGCCTTGAACTTGAGATCCTCCTGGCTTAGCCTTGGAGCAGCTTGGTTTACAGATGTACACCCTGGCACCCAGCTTTCGGACAAACATTTAAATAAGAACCAGTACCAATCCTCAAACTCCTCAAAAACTGAAAAGGAGGAATATTTACTAAGCCATCCTATTAGGCCACTATTTCCTTGAAACCAAGGAGAAGAAAATTACAGGTCAACATCCTTTAAGAATATAGATGAAAAAAATCCTTAGCAAAATATTAATAAAAGAGGTTGGGCCCAGGGTGCATGCCTGTAATCCCAAGGACTCGGGAGGCTGAGGCAGGAAGACTGCAAGTTCAAGGTCAACCTTGGCAACTTTGGGAGACCCTATATCAAGTTTCTGTGTGTGTGTGTGTGTGTGTTTTGCTAGGAATTGAACCTAGGGCTTTATGCCAGGCAGCACTCTACCACTGAGCCACATCCCCAGCCTCCTATCTTAAAACAAAAATAAAGAGGACTAGAGTTGTGTCCTGGGTTCGGTCCCCAGTACCTCCCACACCAAAAATGCTAACAAAAGAACTGAGCTATATATTAAAAGGACTATACAAACACAAGCAAGTAGAATTTATCCTAGGAAAGCAAGAGCAGTTCACAGATGAAATTCACTACATGTAGTATATCCCATTAATAGAAGGAAGGGGCTGCTTATGAGTATGGAGATTCTTTGGGGGATAATGAAAATGTTCTAGAATTAGATAGTGGTAATGTTTGCACAACTCTATGAATATACCCACAAATTGTGCCCTTTTCAGTAGTTGAAATGTTGAATTTGATGTTGGTGAACTTTACCTTAAAACCCAAACTGATCATTGCTTTGAGGAGAGAGCAGCAGACCTGGGGTCACTGGCCCCCATTCAATAGCCTAACTGTGTCTTGGGAGCAAAGGCCCTGAAATAATTTTGAAGTGTCGATAGCTAGTCATTCACAAACACTCGTGCTTGGGTTCTGACATCTGCGACTCCAGCCGAGAGTCGATTGTGTAAAGTGTACAGCTCAGCTGAGCTCATCCATCTCGTCCATCCCCCGTGAGATGAGGTCGCTGCTCCCAGGGCTGGGAGATCATGCCAGAGGCCAGGATGAGCTTATTGTTGTTGACAGATAATCACCACTTGTGTACATCAGAAGAGGAGATTGGCAGGACTGTGTATATTTCTAACATAAAAAGGATGGTCAGGTCCTCGCAGCTAACCCTGAGAGCTCTGTGAGGATCCTAATAATTAATCCTGGTGGGGGAACTGAGGACTTGTTAGTGGCAAAACATTCTTCTTCTTTTTTTTTTTTTTAATTGGTTCTTTTTAGTTAAATATGACAGTCTACTGTCCATTTTTATACAATTATACAAGCATGGAATATATCTGATTCTAATTAGGACTCCCGTCTTGTGGATGTACACAATGGTGAGATTCAGTGTGGTGTATTCGTATACGTATGTAGGAAAGTGATGTCAGATTCATTCCACTGTCTTTCCTTTCCCTATCCCCTGCCCTTCCCTTCACTCCCCTTTGTCTAATCCAGTGTTCCTCTTAACGGCCTCAACAGGAAGGCCACCTAAGCAAGCAATAACAAAGGTTCCTGGTCATTTGTGTACCTGGGCTCAGGAGACACGAGCTCAAGTGTCAGCCCGAAGTGCAGAAACCCTCTTAGATCACTAACCACTATTCCTCCTTTTCTTTTGTGTTTGGACAGTGCTGCGATGGCAGTTTAATTAGGAGACAGAGTGTCACAGCACTTAAAGCAGATGACAGGCTTTTTATCCACACGTGCTAATCAGCACCAGGCCGTTATGATGGCAGCATCCTGCTTTGCTGTTAATTACCCGATTTTATTAACCTTCAGACGCTTGACTTGTTTTTAAAGATTTACCCATGGCAATTAACTGCAGCAATTTGTCTAGAATATTGCATGCATTTGGCTTGAATATGCAATGAGGACCCCTATTTCAGAGCAGCAGCACTGAACTTCTACAGTCTATGATCAAACAATAGAATGATTTAAGACACACACACACTGCTCATTTTCCAAGGCCTCTTGCTGGTTTATAAATTTTATGATTCCAAAGACTCCTAATGACTCAGCGTCGCACAGTGCTCAAAATATACTTTAAATAGCTTCATTCACCTCAAGGAGGGTCAAACTCTTCAGATGGAGTTAATTTTTAATGTGATTTGATGAGATGTGTTTGGTAGAAAGAAGGGTGAAGTTTTAACCTAAAGAATTCTTTAACTTTGCTGGAATTAGCATCTCGGGGAGTGTTTTCATTTATCAAGTACCCAAAGGTCTTCATTGCTGAGGTGTGCTCAGGAAATACATCTTTAGGAATGCTTTCCTAATTTGTCCTTTAGGCAATGACAACAGATTTCTCTTTCCAAAGTTTCCCTGAGATGGATAGTTCTATTTTATAAGAGTTCATAGTAACTTTAAGGACCCAACTTTGATTTCAGTTGGTAGCACCACCGCTTCTTTGGGCACCCAAGCTACACACCTGGAAGTCACCTAGTGTCACTTGGGACTGGTGCCTCTGCCCACCAGCTCACTGAGTCAACTCTTTGGTCCATTCCTCCAACCTAATTCCCACGGGCCTGGACCAGGGCCCCTCTGAGGGTTATTCTAGTAGGTTCCCAGGTGGGAAACCTCCCCTGTGTCCGGCTCCTCTACTCTGAATCTACCCTATCTGTAGCTTCTTTGAAATGAATTTGATGTAGGGTCTTGCTGAATTGCTTAGAGCCTTGCTTTTGCTGAGGCTGGCTTTGAACTCGAGATTCTCCTGCCTCAGCCACCTGAGCTGGTGGGGTTACAGGTGTGTGCCACTGTGCCTGGTGTTTAACAGCCTTTAATGAATTAGCTCCCCATGATTCAGGACAAATTCAAGCTCCAGTGGCATCCCAGAGCCCTCCATGTCCCAGATTTTACCTGTCTAGCTCGTCATCACTATTTCTGGCTCCTGGGAACACTGGGCTGATGGACAGCACAAAAGTTTCTTTGCTTTCTCTACTCTCTCTGCAACTTTGTCTCTTCTGCACAAAAACATCCTTCTCCTTTCTATACTGTATACCCTGTGACCCTACAATAAAAAAAAAAAAAAAAAACTCTAAACATAAACGTATTCATGTATACCAATATACATGTCGTTTGTTTTGAAAAACATCAGTTTGGGGCTGGGCGTGTAGCTCAGGGGTAGAGCATGTACTTAGCACACGTGAGGCCCTGGGTTTGATCCCTAGTATCAAACAACAACAATGACAACAAAATAATTAAAAATAAATCCCCCTCAGTTTTAATGGCTACCCAACAATCTGTTATTTGGACTTAACATAATTTAACAATGTTCTTAATATTGCACATTTAGATTATTCCCAATTTTTACTGAAATATAAAAATTGTAACTAACATTCTTTTTTTTTCCTCTTCTTTTGTGGTGCTGGTAATGTAACCCAGGGCCTTGCACATGATAGGCAGGTGCTCTACCACTAAGCTACATTCCCAGGCCCACAACAATCATTCTTAATATTAAGTCTTTGTCTTCATATCAAAGTATTTCCTTAGAAATATTTCTGTTAGTGAAACTACTATATTAAAAGATGAATGGTGGTGGAAAACACTCATTACATTTTATTAAATTAACATCAACTTTCTGAAGAGCAATTTACCCTTCCGCCCACGGCATACAAAAATATCTCAATATACATCTCCTCATCAGCACTGGCTATTATCTTTTCAAAAAATTGTAGCTGATTTGCAAAGATTTGATTACTTGTGAAGTTTGTTTAATATCTGTGTGTGTGTGTATACAAGCACACGCACACAGTTATTGGCCACTTAGAAAACCTCCCCCTGTGGATTTTCTGAGTTCCTTCTCATTTTCTTTTGTGATGATCATAGTTTTCTTAACTTGTAAGTTCTCTTGCATATTAAGAATTTGCTACGGGGGAGCTGGGGTTGTGGCTCAGCGGTAGAGTGCTTGCCTAGCATGCGCAAGGCCTTGGGTTCAATCCTCAGTACCACATAAAAATAAATAAACAAAATAAAGATACACTAACCAAAAAAAAAAAAAGAATTTGCTAGGGTATTTTAATTAAGAAATTCATAGCTACTACCACAATTGAATTATTAATAGCTTGTTATCATCACTAGGTTTTGGTCATCAGGGTTATGAGTACATCATAAATGAATTGGGTGGTTTTCTATCTTTTCTTTTTTCCTTTTATTTCTTTTATATTTTCTTCCCTTTTTTTTTTTTTCTTTTTTGTGGTGGTGCTGGGGACTAAACCCAGGGCCTTGTGCATCCTAGGCTAGTACTCCACCACTGAGCGACATCACCAGCCTTTTTAAGACACAGTCTCGCTGAGTTGCCTAGCCTGCCCTTGAACTTTCAATCCTCTTGCCTCAGGCTCCCCAGTAATGGGGATTACAGGTGTGTATCACTATGCCCCACAAAATCTCAATCTTAATAGTTTAGTTTAACAGATTTTAGAATATATATTTTCATTTGTGGGAGGCAGATATTCAAGTGAAAGAGTACTCTTTTGTCTGAAATTTGCCTTCTCTTCTCTAGAGCCACTGATACTATTCTAGTTCTATCTGATGGTTTCTCTTTGGAAAACAATAAATTCAGAATTGGCCCAGCCGGGTGGCACATGCTTGTAATCCCAGTGACTCAGGAGGCTGAGGCAGAAAGATTGTTAAATTCAAGGCCAATCTCAGCAATTTAGCAAGATCCTCAACAACTAAGAAAGACCCTGTCTCAAAATAAAAAATAAAAGGGGCTAGGGATGTGGCTCAGTGGCAAAGCACCCATGGGTTCAATCCCCAGAATCAAAAAATAAATAAATAAAATAAAAAATAAATCCAGAATCAGTGTCCCATCCTTTAGTCTCTGCTATTCCATTTCTCCTTAAAGCCACTGAAATAGCCACCTTTTATTTAACAGACCTCAATGCTTTCACACTGCTTAAGGAATTTCAAGCAAACATTTTCTTGATGATATTTATAGCTGGTCACAATCTCTCCCTGCAGCTTTCTAGGCTCCTCTCTATAACTTCTACTGCCACCCGTGCCCGCCATCACCTCCTGCCTGCTACCAGCCATTTATAAATTCCACCACATCCTTCTTTTGCTTAGTGATGTTACCTTCCTTCCCCACTGCCAACGTTTCTCATTCGACATTTTTGCTACATTACATTCCAAACTTAGACCAGGGTCTAAAGCAGGTCTCCTCATGTTTCTAAAATTTACCCCTCTATCAAGTTGAGTCTGGCCTACACTTGAAGGGAACTCTCGTGGCTGACTCTAATGGCCTTTTAGAACTGATAAGATGTGAGTTCCAAGAAGAGACAATGTTCAATATCAGCCAGTGTGGGAATGGTCACAAGAACACCCAAACTGCTGTTGAAGGCATGCCTTTAAGGGTTTTTTTCCCCCCAAAATTTACCAGGTAATTCTCCCTTGGAGTGCAATGCACAGAATACCTGATAGCTATTAATAGTCTCTTGTGCTTTCAGTTAAATAATGACTGATACATAATACAGTGTTTGATTGAAATTCCTTAAGCAGTGTGATACAAAATACAGTGTCTCTCTCTTGTGTGGGCTACCAAAGAGCTCAGGATGCCATTTCTTCCTGGTCTAGCTTTTAGGACATGTCAATTAGCTTTGTGACTTAAACTATTCAAGCCTGAGTCTCTTCATCTAAAAAATGAAGATAACAATAACTTTGTAAAATGCATTTGAGGAACCAAGTATGTTGTTGGGCAAATCTGTTGGATAAACGTGCACTGACTGGCTTCTATGTGTAAGATTCTGCATTTGGTGCTAAGGGGAGTAATGAACCAGGTCCCTGCCCACATGGAACTCATATTCTAAAGGGAAAGCCAGAGGACCCTTAAGTAGCAATCTGCAGCCAGGTGCAGAGATGCATGTCTGTAATCCCACCAGCTCAGGAGGCTGAGGGCCGGAGGATCGTGAGTTCAAAGCCCATCTCAGCAACTTAGTGAGGTCCTAAGCAACTCAGCAAGACCCTGTTTCTAATGAAAATATTAAAAAGAGCTGGGGATGTGGCTCAGTGGTTAAGCTCCCCTAGGTTCAATCCCTGATGCCAGGAAAAAAAAAAAAAAGTAGCCATCTGCAAACGAAGTGGTGAGTGCCATGGAGCCAAGAAGGAAGTGACGTGGAGGGCCATGGTGCAAGACGTGGCCTGCCTCGGCTAGCCACATAAAGAAGACACAAACAGCATTCCAGGCAGAAGGAACAGGACTGTCAGTCCTGCAGGTAAGAAACCATTTGGCAAGCCCTAGGAGCCCAGGGAAGCTACAGCACAGTGGGCAGAGAAAAGTGACGTGACATGACGTCATCAAACAGTACTGTGGCTGATAATTATTATCTGTCTCTAACAATCCCTTGCTTGCCTTAGTGATTGTATTACACATGGGCTTTTTATTATAAGCAGTTAAGTACTTTAAAAGTGGCCAATATATAATGAAAAAAGTGAACAAAGTCATTAATTAGAAATTGTAGTAGGAGTGTAGTTCAGTGGTTGGGCACATGATGAGCATGTCCAGGCCTTTGATTCAATAACATACATACATATATATATATATATATATATAT
>NW_026000057.1:10805598-10810401 GCF_001458135.2 Marmota marmota marmota | reverse complement strand
ATATATATATATATATATATATAATTATATATATATATAAATATATATATATATATATATATATATATAATTATTATTATTATTATAATTTTGGGAGCATGGTGCTCGGAATTGAATCCAGGGCCTGCTTATGCTAGGCAAGCACTCTACCACTCAGCTACACCCCCAGCCCAAGAAAGAATTTTAATAGCTATCTTTATTGAGAGTTTACCACATGCTCCATATGATTCAAACTTTTCATTTTTCCTGTGTCCTATATGGTAAATATTATTATTACTTCCTTTTGACACAAGAGGAAATGAGACACAGAGAGTTTAATAAAGCTGCCAAAGCTGTCTCAGGGATTATGATCAGGAACAGGACTTGAATTAGGCCAGCAGACCCCAAAGCCAGTGCTCTTTGCCATGACACAGTGCTGTCTCTTCAGGTTACAGAACATACTATAGTCAATCAGTTATCTGATGACACACAAGTGACACTTGTTCTTGCTAATAGGAAAACATATTGGCAATTCATAATCCATGATCTATTACTTCTAATCCTAATCTATGATTCATAGCCTCAAATTCTATTTATAGCCTCAAATTCTATTTATTATTAAGGAATGGGGCGTAAGGGAATATAGGAAAAATTTCCATCCCAAGAAAAATAAACAGCTCTAATTAATTAACATCTTAATAATCACTCTCAATTTGCAGAATGTATCCATTATTAAATCTTTACCCATAATTTATGACATAGATGTTGATGTGGGACAAGTTATGCCCAGCTTGAAAATAGCTACTGACTTGCTCTCCTGAGGATACCAACAGTAGGGGCTAAGCAGACACAATCAAAATGGATCTTATTATTTAAATAATTCTGATCAGAAAAAGTGAGCAGGCCAACATATCCGAGTGCTGCAAAACAAAACAAAACAAAACAAAACAAAAAACCAACCCTCACTTTCCAGGTGGAGTTTTTTAACCTATCATCTCTGATGTTCCCAAGGTCAAAGCCCTAGGGCTTCTGGGCAGTCTCCACCATCCCCTTCACTTACATTCCCATCGTGGTTTGGGCAAGACAGAGGCTTTCCCGCAGCCACAGCGGTGACCGTCTCCAGGATGGAAGACTCCTCTATGTTGCTGCCTGGCGTCCGCTGCAGCACGTCCATCAGGTTTGTGATGAAGAAGTTGTTCTGAAGCGCGGCCACCCCTTTCTCGGGCAGGATGGAGGTCTGGCGGCACACTGGGCAGGAGAGGGTTAAACTGTGGGCGGGAATGTAGTTCTGCAGGCACCTGATGCACAGGAAGACAGGAGGACAGTCAGCAGGGAGCAGCCCAAAGGATGGATGCACCACTTCCTGCACGTTCCCTCCATGTTCTCAGCAATTATATAGACTGTGCAGAAATGCCTTCCAGAGTGTCCTTAACTAGGGAAATGATATTCCAGAAACCAAGAGCTAACTTGTTCTCACAGTGGTCCTGTCAAGCAAAGGGCTGTGCTCATGGAAAGAAAAGCGTCATTGACTTCTATAGCGTTTTCTAGAGTCTTGGCACACAGGTGTGGTTCAGGGTGAGCCGCCTAGCCTATGCCTCCTAGGGAACTGGGTAGAAATACAGAATCTTGGGCCCTGTCCAGACTACTGGATTCCAATGCGTGATTCACACATTCAAATTTGAGAAGCAATGGTCTACAATAGTTAGCACAGAGCTCCCAAACGTGTGGACGTGGACCCATGTTCAACATTTTTGTTAATGCTGAATTCATTATAGTGACCATAAGCAGATACTAAAACCACATGAGAGGGGAAATGTTTGGGTGAAGCAGAATGGGACACCCAGACTGAGTCAGACCATCTCTTCTCCTTCCTCCCCTTTAACAGGCATCAACTAAATTCATTTAATTAAAGAAATAAATCACTAATAATGACCACCATATTTATTCAAAGTACTTCCAAAGAACTTCCAAAGAAAATTCTATTATGATCACCTTAGATAAATGAGGACACACAGGCAGAGAAAGACTAAGGTGATCTGCCCAAGGTTAAGTGCAGAACAGGATTCAGAACCCAGACAATTTGCCACCGTAATCCGAGCTCTAAACAACCAGACTTGGGGCTGGGGGTGTAGCTCAGTGGTAACACTTGCCTAGCATGTGCAAAGCCTTGGATTCAATCCCCAGTGCTGCAAAAATAAAGCACAAACAACAACAAAGACTAATCAATGTTTTCCTGCTGTTTAGCCAAATGGAATTCAAAAACCACTGAATTGGTCCCAGTCTTCTGGTTTTTCAGAAGGAAAAACTGACACTGAGGAAGGTTGAATGATCTTCTCTGTATCACGGAGATAGCTAGTGCTGAATCAATACCAGAAATGAAACAGCTTTCCCTAAGGTCACAAATGATACCTAAATCCCACAGACGTCTTTCAATCCTATCTTTGGAGACTTCTCAGCAGCATTCACCAAGCCTCACCTGTCCCTCTCCCCTTCTTTTTTGCTATTTATCTTCCTTTGTCTTTCTTACACCATCTGATCCTCCCTCTATCTTCTCTCTCTTTTCTGAGTTAATAAAGTTTGGAGTTACCTGAGGTCCCATCCTCAGAGATGTCTCCTCTGAGTCCCATACCTGTGTGTCAACTGCCTTCTTGACATCTCCTCTTAGATATCTCACAGGTCCTAAAACTCAACAAGTCCAAAACCATACCATCTCTTCTTCCTAGCTCGATAATTGGCACTTCTATCCATTCATCAAAGCAAACCAGAAATCAGGAGTCATTCATAAAACAGTAATTCCCCCCCGCTGACCTTCATTCCTGTATCCAACCCATCACAAAAGGCTGTCAGTTCCCAGGTATCTTTCTGACCCCTCCAGTTCTCTTCATCTCTGCTACACCAACCTTTCTTGGACTTCTGCAATGGACTTTCACCTCCATCCTGTCATCTCCCCTTGTACTCCCTGACCCTTCTCCATATCACACTCAGAGTAACCTCATCAGAATCTCAAAACTTACCATTTATATCTCCCTGTCCTCCCATCATGGATTCCACTGCCCTGTTATGAAAATAAGAATCCATACTTTGTAGCATGGATGACTTACGTATTTTGTCTCTCCCTCTCATGGGTCTGTGAAAATTCTTGTGACGTGTCTGTGCCTTTCACTATAGCACCTCTGCCCACACCTGAAATCCTTTCCTTTACTCATTCCTCTTTGCTTAATATGTACTCATTCTTGGGGTTTCTGCTTAACAATTCTGCAGGGATGCCTTCCCTGAAAGAGCAATTGCCTCTACACCATGGTTTTCTGTGTAATTATGGTATGTAGCCTTTGTTCCTGTTTTAATGTCACATTAATTGGAGACTAGGGAATTAGGAACTGGCTTCTTCACAGGCCAAGGATGGTGTCTGGTGTTGCTCATTCCAAGCCCCGTTGATGGTGCCTTGGAAGATGTGGGGTAAGAGAGCAACTGTGAAGGTGTCACCAAGCAGCGGGTATATGTGTCCAGCA
Organism: Marmota marmota marmota; assembly: GCF_001458135.2. Taxonomy (NCBI): domain Eukaryota; kingdom Metazoa; phylum Chordata; class Mammalia; order Rodentia; family Sciuridae; genus Marmota; species Marmota marmota. Next base: position 10,806,913 of record NW_026000057.1, on the reverse strand, counting down.
TAAGGGGTCCTACGGTTCAGTCTCCCGACAGTGAGCCAAACTGTGAAGTTCCATCTCTACAGAAATAAAATCTTCTCAAGGGAAGGAATTCCCTCCAAAAGGAAATCATTTCAGTGTTCACGATGCTGGAATAATTCTAACGCATGGCATTCCACAGGGACTTGCCATAGCAGGAGCTCACAAATCTCCACCACTTGGTGTCAGGCAGAGAGCAGGGGTGGGTTGGGCCAGACCCAGGCCAGCTCAGATGCCTTGTTCTCACCTGTGAGTGTAAGGAAAGAGGACCCCAAAAACAGATGGGATACCAAACACAGGAATGGAGTCACCCTGAATGACTCTCAATGTGGTGTACAATGAAAGCCACCCTATGCCAACTGCTGCAATCAAGTAATGAAGGTGCCATGTGGACACAGGGATACATGGACAGTTTTCTGGGATTCATGTTTTAGCTACACCCATTAAGTGGTGGGGAAAAAAAATCATACTCTATTTAATTACTTTGGAATATAAGTTATGAAGCCTTTAAGCCAAAGTGTAAAATGAGTAAAATAAAAGGTGTTGCTACACTATATATTCCACCACTCAAGCAAACAAAAGTCTATATACACACGTAAACACACACACTCTCACACACACAACCTCAAACAAACAAAAACCCACAACTACAAGTAATAAATCTACCATCTCTCTCTACCAATCACCATCACCAAGGATATGGTTATTCTTTTGCATTTGAGACCTTCCAAAGTAAATCAACAATCAGATAAAAAATGTGTGTTAAGTCGATGATAAATATAGTCATCATACATTTGAAGCCATTGGAAGTATTGATTTCCGTTCCATCATGGGGGTGAAGCATTTTAATTACGTATATTAAATAATAATAAAAATGTATGTAACAAAATGCTAAAAAACATAATTACCATTTTGCTTTTAAGAAAAATATGTAAACTTTACTATGAAAATACTTAAATTGGGCCACAGATAAATTAATTACTTATAAACTTTTTATGTCTAAGTTCTTACAAGGTAAGTTAAACAATAGGGTAAAAGCATATTTTGGTAACTAATACCACACTTCAAAAAAAATCCTCTCAATAGAGACAAATAAGAAAGTGTGTTTTCTTAAGGTAATTTATAATAATTATATATATGCATTTTATGTAGTTTTTTCATTTATCTAAGACATCTCAATGTCCCAAAGTGACATTAATATGTGTTTGAAGTATCTCTGAGGAAAGAACGCTGTTCTGTGAACTGACCCCTTATATGATATGTAGGTTTCTCCCTGATCTGTTACAGATCAGGAAAAAAA
>NW_026000057.1:10773180-10805573 GCF_001458135.2 Marmota marmota marmota | reverse complement strand
TTTAAATTTACTTATTTTTTGGCCAATTACTACTGCAGTTTGCAGTTGACAAAAATTATTTCTGAAGAACAAAGAAAAAATTTTAAATGTTTTTATTTTAAACTACCTTTTTAATGTTCTACCTCCTTTGAAAATGAACCAGTCAGTAGTTACCTGGTTGCTTTCTCTGACTTGCATTATTTGAAATACAGTACGTTAGCTCATGATTGGGTTTCTAGATGTCTGTCGGAAGCACAAGTGCTTCATTGTCTCCCTTGGGTGATGGTAGAATTCTGGGAAAGAAGCCTGCGGAAGGTGGTAGGAGGTCAGTCTGTGCGAGTCCCTTCTCCAAGCACAAAGGAGGCTTACCTCTCGCAGAACGTGTGCAGACAGGGGAGAACCTTGGGGTTCTTGTACCGTTCCAGGCATATACTGCAAATCAGAAACTGCTTGTCAATCTGGCGCACCACAGGACTTGGGATGTTGGTGGCTTCACTGGCCATCCTAGACCACTGACATGGGAGGCCGGCTGTCTTTGACCCTGCACGCTGCTGCTGTCAGACAGAAAAACCAAAATGGAAAAATATATAATCATCCATAGTGCAAATCAACCCCTGGCTCTTTTACCCAAGGCATCAAGATATACACAGTTGGAAGTCAGTTAGTGACCTCAAAATGACCATAGCCAGCCCTCATGGCTGTTGTTTGTTTTGTATATGCTTGTTGGGTTTCAAGGCTGAGCGGTGGCCAAGGGAATAAATACTTATAGATAGCTGTCTGTTCATACCTTCAGCCATAACTATATTTGAATACATATTTGCCTTTTCTATTCTAATCTAATTCAATGTCTCCCCAACTATTGTATTTAAAGGGAACAGAATATGCTTATGCAAAATGTGCCACTTTGGTGTAAGGATTATTTTGAACTAAAGGCTGCTGAGAAACAGCTGACACAAAAGGAGCTCTCTGTCTTCCCCCATTTGCCTAAAACTGGCATAAAATTCCTTTGTGAAGAGGAAATGTCCATTTGTGAAGGTGCTCCTCTCCTATGTCAGAAAGGCCAGAAGACTCTTATTTCTGGAGATGGCAAGGTGATGAGCCTGTTTAACCAAACTAAACAAATCTTAAAATGTAGACATCGTATATTTTCCAGTCACCTTTCTGCAATTTACTGCCCTTTGCAGTCCAACCCCGCCTTGCCTTTGTAGACAGCTCTCCACAATTTATCACCCGTTGTTAAAATGGTATATAAACCCCCAATTCTAATGACTTCCTTGGGTTTTCATTTCTTCTCTACGAAGCTTCCGTATGTAAAATCAAAAACATTAATATTTACACAATTTGTATATGTTTTCTATTATTAGTCTTTTACCACTTTAATTTACAGGCCCCAGGCAGATAACCTAAGAGAGCAGAAGAAAAAATTTTCTTCCACTACAAATGATTAATATGCAAGATAGAGAAAAGATGAGCTGTGGCTGGGGCTCAGTGGCAAAGCGCTTGCCTCACATGTGTGAGGCACTGGGTTCAATCCTCAGCACCACATAAAAATAAGTGAAATAAAGGTATTGTGTCATTAAAAAAGAGAGAGAGAGAGACAGAGAGAGAGAGAGAAAAGATGACATTGCCCCAAGAGCCAAAAATAAACAGGAATTGGGGGGGGAAATGCTAAATGGAGATTATTAGAATTTTGAATTAAAAACTTTATATATGGTTTAGTGTTTTCTTAAGAACTAAAGGTGTATAGATTGAAAATTAAAATGTATCTGCCATGGAGCCAGGGGAAAAAAGCTGGAGTTAGCCCCTGTAGTTTGAAAGAAATAGCCATGGGTATTCACGTGGGTGCATTTGAAGGACATGGAGAAGTGAGTGAATTCAGAGGAGGTTTCAATATGTCAGAGATCATACCAGAAAAGAAGAAATTAGGAGAGAACACCGAGAAGAAAGCAGAGAGCTCAAGAGAGCAAAAAGGAGGGGAAGTTATAATACAAAACACCCATCCATTTACCACTTCAGGTGTTTACCCCAAAGGGGTAAACCAGGGATGAACTAAAATTCACTTCTCAATTTTTCTAAATATTTGATAAGTTGTCCCCAGCCCTATATATAATTCCCAATGGAAATACTCTCTGCCCCTTCCCCTAAAAAGGGATATTTAATATAATTATAGTAGGAAGTGCTATTATTATTCTCACTCTATAGATAAAACAAACCATACATGCATACACACAAGTACACAAAACAGCACAAGCCAGGTATGGTGGCTCACGCCTGTAATCCCAGCAGCTGGGGAGGCTGAGACAAAAGGATCACAAGTTCAAAGCCAGCCTCATCAAAAAGCAAGGTGCTCAGCAACTCAGTGAGACCCAGTCTCTAAATAAAATACAAAATAGGGCTGGAGATGGAGTTCAATCCCTGGTACCCCTCCTCACCAAAATAAAACCCCACATACAACAACATAGGCTCAGTCAAGTTCACCTGAATGTGACATGCAACTAAAGAGAGATGTATGCTTCTAAAACCCGTGGCCTCTTCACTCCTTACACCCCTACCGGCACCACCTTGACCTTGTTTTATGAAGACTGTACAACAGAAGCTTGGTTTATATATGACACTTGAACTTGACCTGTGACCAGCATTTGAAGCTGGGAAATACTGAAAAACCAGCCTCTACCTCAGAGCAAAGCCTGTCCAAGGAAGGGGGCATGACTCTTGTCCTTGGAAAGACCCACAGAGCACTCCTAGGCACATACCCACCCTGCTAAGTTGTTTATCTACAAATGACAGGAGTGTCAGGTGTCCCTGACTCAGTCAGGCTAGGTGGTAACCCATAGCAACCCCCTAGCAGCCACCAATCCGCATGAGACAGGGAAAATACTGGGATGCCAGATGACCCCCCAGAAGTTTATGGTGTTGGAAAACTATGTAGTTCAGCACGAACACCCCTCTTGGCTTAAACCAATCAGTTCAAACGAATCCCCCTCTTGTAGTAACCAATCACCTCTACCCAACTTGTTCCCACCAGTGAATGTGCTAATCAATGTTAAGAGTTGTTGGTCTCTGGTGATCTTTTGGGGGTCCCGAATTCGAGCAAAACAGTACAACATAATTACAAAGTCCACAATTTGACACTCTTTTCCAGATGTAAATGATAGCTTTCCTTACTCCCTACCAAATCACCAAGTTTTTGAAAGGTATTTCAACTTTCAGTAAGAAAACTCCATTTGGACATATGTGAATACAGTCATATAGGTGACACGCCCATTTCCAAACTCCACACTTTGCAGACAGGTTCATCAAAGAATATGATTAATAAACATAAAGCACCTTGGGAAACACCTGCTATCCAAGAGCGTCGGTTCAGACAGAAATCGGTGCACAGTTAAGCAGTGTAGGTGTGAATGTCTAATTAGCCAGCATCACCAGCCAGGCTTCTCATAGCCTGCCTCCCTAAAGAACTAGAGTAGAGAATGATATTCACTGACTAAATGCAATGGAGCTCATCTCCCAGGAGCTAGAATGTTGGCGCACTGTCTGCTTTTTTTAACCACATCCCTATGACTTCAGAATCGGTAAGGAAAGAATCTGTCTATCTTAAAGATAAGGAAACCAAACCTGAGGGCTTAAATGACTTGCCCAAGGTCATCCAGTAAAATCAGAATCAGAAAGCTCAGATTTCAAGTTTTCTGCCTTATCAGAGAAGTTGATGAAATCTAACCTTAAACACGTTTAGGGTTGGGAATGTAGCTCTGAGGTAGAATGCTCGCCTATCAAGTGCAAGGCCCTGGGTTCCATCCCCAGCACCACAAAGCAAAAATGTTTCACATTTCACAAGTGTGGAGAGCATAAAAATGATAGAGTGCTCACCTCAGCAACATTAAAATTTGAATGACATAGAAAAAATTGGCATAGCCCCTGCACAAGGATGGCACAAATATTCATATATTTTAAAAAATGATATTGAGGGATGGGCACGGTGGCATACACCTGGATTCACAGTTACTTAGGAGGTTGGGGTGGGAGGATCCTAAGTTTGAGTCCAGCCTTGGCCATTTAGCAAGATCCTGTTTCAAAATAAAAAATAAAAAGGATTGGGTATAGCCTCCTGGTAGAGCATCCCTGGGTTCAATGCCTATTACTAGAGAATGAGGAGGAGAAAGACAGGCCAGGTGTCACATGCCTATAATCCCACTTACTCAAGAGGCTGAGGCAGGAGGATTGAAATTCAAAGCCAGTCTGAGCAATAGAGAGGTTATAAGCAATTTAGTGAGATGCTGTCTCAAAATTTTAAAAAATAATAAAAAGGACTAGGGATGTGGCTCAGTGGCTGAACACCCCTGGCTTCAATCCCTGGTACAATAAAGGAAAAAAAAAAGAGGACTGGGGGTTGTGGTTCAGAGGAAGAGCTCTTGCCTAGCATGCGTGAGGCACTGGGTTCGATCCTCACCACCACATAAAAGTAAAATAAAGGTATTGTGTCTACCTATCACTAAAAAATAAATGTTAAAAAAAAAGAGGAAGAAGATATTGAGGACTGGGATATAGCTCAGTGGTAAGAGTAACATGTATAAAAGTCCTGGGTCCATTCCCCAGCATGAAAGAAATAGTAAAGAATGGAAGAAAGATGATATTGAACTTATCAGTTAAAATAATTTTCTTGACTCCTATAGTGAAAGAATTAAAACCAAGAATCAATAAATGGGATGGAATCAAACTAAGAAGTTTCTTCTCAGCAAAAGAAACAATCTGTGAGGTGAATAGAGAGCCTACAGAATGGGAGCAAATTTTTACCCCTCACACATCAGATAGAGCACTAATCTCTAAGGTATATAAAGAACTCAAAAAGCTAAACACCGAAAAAACAAATAACCCAATCAACAACTGGGCCAAGGACCTGAACAGACTCTTCTCAGAAGAGGATATACAATCAATCAACAAATATATGAAAAAATGCTCATTATCTCTAGCAATCAGAGAAATGCAAATCAAAACTACTCTAAGATGTCATCTCACTCCAGTCAGAATGGCAGCTATTATGAAGACAAACAACAATAAATGTTGGCAAGAATGTGGGAGGAAAGGTACACTCATACATTGCTGGTGGGACTGCAAATTGGTGCAGCCAATATGGAAAGCAGTATGGAGATTCCTTGGAAATCTGGAAATGGAACCACCATTTGACCCAGCTATTCCTCTCCTCGGACTATACCCAAAGGACTTAAAAACAGCATACTACAGAGACACAGCCACATCAATGTTTATAGCAGCACAATTCACAATAGCTAAACTGTGGAGTCAACCTAGATGCCCTTCAGTGGATGAATGGATAAAAAAAATATGGCATATATACAAAATGGAATTTTACTCAGCATTAAAAAAGAACAAAACCATGACATTTGCAGGTAAATGGATGGCGTTGGAAAAGAATGCTAAGTGAAGTTAGCCAATCCCAAAAAACCAAATGCCAAATGTTTTCTCTGATATAAGGAGGCTGACTCATAGTGGAGTAGGGAGGGAGAGCATGGGAGGATTAGATGAATTCTGGATAGGGAAGAGGGGTGGGAGGGAAAGGGAGGGGGCAGGGGATTAGCAAGGATGGTGGAATGTGATGGACATCATTATCGAAAGTACATGTATGAAGACTTTATATACATACTTTATATACAAACAGATATGAAAAATTGTAGTATATATGTGTATTAAGAATTGTAATGATAAAAAAACCAAAGTACATGTATAAAGGCATGAATTGGCATGAATTCCTTTTAAAATGTCCTGTTTGTTCACAATTGTAGCATGTTTTTGGCCTGGCATCTAAAGCCTGTTGTACTGCAGCTGCCAAGACTTGCCCTTGTTCATTAATGTCTCTACATAATTTAATATATGTGTTTAAGTCTTTATGTTTCCATGGTCTAATGGCCTCCTTGCACCAATGATTTGCTTGCTCATAAGCCAGTTTTATTAATGGCATTGCTTGTTCTGTATCCCCCAAAACTCTGGTAGCTGTTTAAATAAGCCTATCTACAAATTCAGCGTAAGGTTCATTAGCTCCTTGTATTACCTTAGATAATTGACCTTGTAAATCTCCATGTCCTTGTAAAGTCTTCCATGCCCTAACTGCATCTGCAGCAATTTGTGAGTATATAGCAGGATCATATCTAATTTGTTGCTGCTGATCCTCATAAGGTCCCTTTCCTAACAACATATCTAGATTTCTATGAGGATAACCGGTTGCTGCATTTCACCTAGCCGTCTCCGTGCAAAATTCCTCATTGGCAACCTTCCATAACAGGTATTGTCCTCCATTTAGCACAGCTTTACACATACTAGTCCCATCTGCTGGCGTCATGTTCAAGTTGGTAATGGATTCGACCAAGCTTACAGTGAAGGGTGCTTGAGGACCACAGGTTGTTACAGCCTCTTTTAGCTGCTTCACTGTTTTGAAATCTAAAACATGGTGATTTCACTGTCCTCCTGCCACCTCAAATACAGGGCATGCTAATCTTTGAGGTCCTGTCTCAGGATCCCATCTATCAACTACGGGGGTTGAGGGCCACTCAGCATATGTTGTCTCCATAGGTGGAGCTGTTGGTTGGACACTTATGCCCTCTGGTGATAGAAAGGTGTTAGTAGCAACTTTCCGTTGTAACTTCTCTCCAGATAGCCCCTCCTTCTCTAAACTTTTTCCCCTGTCTGACTAACTCGAGAGACTTCCTCTTTTACTTGATTTAAAATGTCTTCTCCTAGACTAAGCAAACAAGATTGTACCAATGTCCATAATGGTAATGTGCCAACTGGCAGAGTTCCTGGGCTTTCCTTTTGTATCTTTTTTAAATCTTCACCATGATGGTTCCATTGTGATATATTTAACAACCCCTCTTTAATGAACCATGGGCTACACCTTTGTATCTATCGTCTTAACGATACATAGCCCTAACTGTTCTTGATTTTACTGAGATGCCTCCTTCCTCTAGCACTTTACTTAACGCCCTTTCGGTTTGGTTCTTATTAATTTTTAATCCCATATTTCCGTGAAGAAGATACCCCTCACTAAGATAATGCAAAACAAAACCGAGACAAAATGAAACAAAAATGCAACAAAAATTCATTATATCAGCCTTTCTGTCCTCCTGAAATGTCCATCGTCCTTTCTCCCTATCTGTTCCTCAGATGCAAACAGTTTTTCCTCAGATGTGAGCGGTTTTTCTTCTGTCCCACCCATCTCCAGGGACTGGCAACTTAAAACAAAAGCAAAACAAAACGAAAGAAGAATCTTTAAATGGTTACCCATCCTCTAGCACTGCCTTCAGGAGTGAGCAGTTTACCTTATCACTTACCCTCAGGCGTTCCCCGCAGGGCCACCAAATGCCAGCACAAAATAACCGGGCCTAGCCGCCAAGAGGCACTTGTAGGTTCAAAACAGGAACTCCTTTATTGCCCGCCAAACTATGGACGCTACCCACACGGCCCTTCCAGGAACCACCAACCGGAAATCCCTCCTCTGGAACTTCCCCAACCAATGCGAACTCCCCAGGAATCCCCGGGAGAACTCCAAAGTAGCGGGGGCGCCTGAGGCGGACAGCAGGGGTCTATATACAACTGAATATGCAGCTTAATTTAACCATTATCATCTCAATGGCTCGCTGGCAAAATGCTAAGCGTCATTCCAACTGTGGCCCTCAACATACTATATATACAAAGATGAAAAATTGTGCTCTATATGTGTAATAAGAATTGTAATGCATTCTACTGCTGTCATGTATTTAAAAAAAATAAAATCAATAAAAGATTTAAAAAATAAGAATTTTCTTTACAATAGCTTTTGAAAGTTTTTCATATTACCCTTTGAAATAATCAGAGCCACAATAGGTATGGAAAAAAGCAAATACATCAAATTGGTATTTATTCTTTTTCTGAACCTTAGAATTTTAGACTCAGGGCAAAGATAAACATTTGCTGTAATCAAATGACATATGTTGACTAAATGGAATTTCTTAAGCCAACATTTTTATGCTTTAAAGTTGAAAAATTTGTTTTCGCTTTCTAATTTAATAATAAGTAGTGTCGTGGATGACACAAGCCTTTGTTAGTATTGCTCATTTACCAAGCAACTGAATTACGTTTACTCATTAACACTAATTTAAAATCATGACAATATCACAAATCTGTCACAAGTGACCTGTTGAAGGCATCTGGATTTTTAGAACTCCCAGGATCAACACGAAATTTCCAATCCCTAAAGATCCCCAAAACATTGCCAAGATAACACTCCTTCCCTGAACATAATGGCAGTACTCACAATAGGGACATGTTTGACTGCTCCTAAAGGGACACTGTGCTCAGAGTAACTATGCCAGTGAGCACTGTGGGAGCCTGCCATCCCTCCGAACATTCCATGAGGGATATGCAAAAATACAAAAGAGCCTTTCATCAGAGTGTCTGGGCACTACCAGTTTCTGGTCCCCTTTTCCTCTCTGGAGGTGTCTAGAGAACTTCTCCAGCCTCCTCACCAGCAGAAATCAGTGCACGATAATAAAGATGATCAGAAGACAGACAGACCTACTCTTCAGCTGGAGATTAGCAAAACTAATTTCTAGAGGGATGCCCGTGACAACGTGCCTGGAACCTTGTACCTGATGGAGCACCCCTGCTTTTGGATGCTGGAGCTAACATCCATCACGATGACAAAAGGTCAACAGAAAGGACAGGGTAGAGAAGCGAAGGTAGGGAAGCCATTTTTAAGTGACGTAGTCAACATTAGATTGATAACGACATTAACCAGTTCTCGGAGCCTCCATGCGGCAGACTGGCTGGGAGATGGGAGCAGCAGCAGTGAGCTTATGAAGGTGCTCACTCCCTGCTCCAGGCTCTGTTCGGTGTCACCTGCTCCATGTGACCATCCGTTCCTGTGTAGAAGGGCAGCTCATCCCCAGGCCCTTGTACCTTATCTGTGCCCCCGTCTCCCAAAATCATATCGAAGCCCTAGTTCCCAACGTGATGGTAGGTGAAGACAGAGCCTTTGGAAATTAGGTCCCCATGACGGGATTAGTGCCTTCTAAGACACAAGAGATCACGCTTTTTCTTCCACATGAGGATACAAGAAGGCCATCTGTCAAAACCCAGAAGAGAGCCCTCATCAGAACCTCACCATGTTGGCACCTGATCTCAGAATTCCCAGCCTCCAGAACTGTAGGAAATAAATTCATGTTGTCTAAGGCACCTAGTCTATGGTGTTTGGTTAGAGCAAGAAATCTAATTAAGACACCTTCTAGCTGGGGCTGTGTGGCTCAGTGTAGAACACTTATCCAGCATGCACAAGCCGAAAAACAACCAACCAAAAAACTCCTAATACTGTATGTAATCTATTTATTTTACATACTGTCTTTCTACCCCCTGCACTGCCATCCCACCCAGCCAGTGTTAGGTTGACTGAGGGCAGAGATTTTTGTCTGACTACTCATCCCAGTAGTCTCAACATATAGAACTATGTAAGCCTAGTACTTAAGAGCCACTTATTATTTTTTAAATGAATTGAACTAACAGAGCATGACATGGAAACATACTTAAGCACAGTAGAAGAAAAGAACATTTGCGGACTTATGTGACAAAAAGCACAGCGATTGTGAACGTTGTCATTTGTCATTAGACATCACCTGCTCCCTGTGAAGGACAATCTAAGGCTTAGCAATATAAGCTTTCATCTAGAGAGTAATTTTAAAAAAGATTTTTTTAGTTGTAGATGAACATAATACATTTATTTATTTATTTATTTAATGTGGTACTGAGGATTCAGGGTCACTCTACCACCGAGCTACATCCCCAGCTCACTTTCCCCCATGTTTCGAGACAGGGTCTAGCTAAGTTGCTGAGGCTAGCTTTGAACTTGCAATCCTCCTGCCTCAGCCTCCCCGTCACTGAGATTATAGGCATTGGCCATGAGCCCTGGTTAGAGGGTAAATAGTAGTGACATATTTTAACATGATCACATATGCAGAAAAATAAATAAACACATATTGAGTACACATATGCACAGTCATAAAAAGTCTGAGAAGATGGCACACACGTTCCTTTTTAGTGGGGGCTTTGCTAACTAAACGCAGCCTGTGGTGGGGAAATAATGCAGCAATCCCACAACTAAATCCTTGTGCAGAAAAACCCTGCCCCAGCATTTCTTTCCTCACATCATCTCTGATGTTTTTCCTGGCTTACTTTCACAACTTGGTGGAAATTACCACCAAATGGAAAAGAATTTGATAGGAGATGAAAAAAGAGAAAAATGCCTGTGTCCGCAATTCTAAGATTTAGACCACGTTTCTCATCCCCAAAACAAAACTGTTTGAATCAGAAAGAATCCAGACTCTTCATTGCTGACACCAGCATGAGGAAGAACAAAGAAAGATAGAAGAGAAAAGCGAGAAGGGAATGGAGTTGACCAAACTAACTTGTCAGGCTGGTCTAGGGAACATGGCTGGGGAACAGAAGCCAAGAGTCCTCTGAAAAATGAAATTCTAACATGTGATTTGTGGGTGAGTAGAAGTATATTTGATTGCATGTACTCTATCCACACACACACACACACACACACAAACACACACATTTAGTTTTAGATGAACACGATTGATTGATTGATTCATTTTTATGTAGTGCTGAGGATCAAACCCAGGGCTTCACATCTGCGAGGCAAGCGCTCTACCACTGAGCTACAGCCCCAACCTATCTTTTTTTTTTTTGGCAGCTTAGGCATTGAACTCAGAGGCACTTTACCACAGAGATATGTCCCTAAGTGTTTTTTTCATTTTGAGACAGTCTTGCTACATTGCCCAGGCTGGCCTTGAACTTGGGATCCTCCTGCCTCAGCTTCCTTGAGGAGCTGGGATTGCAGGTGTGTACCTCAGCACCTGGCTTCAATCCCATTCCTACAGTCTAGTTTTATGACGCTTTTCTTTGTTGCCCCTTTGGGTAAATTTATTTATTACTACGCTTACATTTTTGTTCTTGGGCCAGTGACAAGGGTGTGGGCAGGCAAAAATCACCATCTCTGGAGATAAAAAATCTTTTGGTACATTTATAAAAAGGAAATCTTGAACCATTAAGATTATTTATAACTCATATATTACCCTCTACCTGCCAGAGCAGGTGACACCTAGCGTGCAAGGCACAGGTGAAAGCATGCTTAGAGAAACAGGTATTTGTAGTTATTTTAAGTGATGAGCCTTCTAGCATTCACCTGTAATTGAATTTGCACTGTTACCGAGGAACGACTAGAAGAAAGAAAAGAGGACAATCTTAAGTGAAATTAAAACAGGGTGACCCACTTCCAGTTAAATCAAGCCTCTATCCCAGATGGGCCATTTTATAAATTAGAAGGCTGGATGCATTCTCTTTCCTGATAGTGTGTGTAGTGTGTGAGTGTGTATGTGTGTGTGTGTGTATGCTTGTGTGTAGGGGGCGGGGCATCAATTAAAGAGCTGTCTACTTTAACTTGTCTCCAGGCAAGGATGTACCCAATTTCCCAAGTCACTCCCTTTAATTTCCAGGGTCCAATGTATGATGTGCTGCCTTTTTCTATATCACGGTTGATTTTTGAGCTGAACTCTAACTTCTCTCCATAATACCTACACCTGTGTCCCCGATGTCTCTCTTCAGTGTAGCTAGGTCATCGTTGGCCATTGCCTTCTTTATAGAAAGCCTCACCTTTGGCTTCAGGTCTTAAGCTTTGATTTGGGTTTTCCAACTTTCAGAGGCTGCTTCGGTGTGATGGAGTGTTAAGTGGTTGGGCTGATTTCGGTACCCTGGGACAATCAAGATGAGTGGGGTCTCTTCTCCCTCCATCAATCATCCTGTCAAGTCTCTCTCCCCTTGCTTTCCTTGTGGGTGACACAAAGAGGCTGAGCATTCTTGGACCGCAAGAAAGGCAGCGGACAGCCAGGGTGCTCAGTGGTGGGGACAGACTCTGGGGATGGGAAGAGGCTGACAAGAAGTGGGCAGAGAAATTTATTTATCATCAGAACTTCAAGAGACACAAGCCTAAGTGACAGTAAACCCCTTTTGGCCACTGGAGTATAGGAAGTACATTATTTAATTCTGTTGTTGGCTACAATGTTTCCTTCAATTAATAGATTTTCAAGAAAAATAATAAACAGCACTTAGTGGAAAAATGGAGGCTATTGAGACTAAGAAGGCAGAGAGGGTCAAGGAGCAGGGATGTGAGATTAGTAGACAAAAAGCAGCAACCCCTGGTTTTTCAATGATGCTATTTGACTACTTAACTCATTTTTTTTTTTCTCACTTCCTAGTCTTAATCTAAAACTCCAAATTCAGGAAGAAACCTAATTGGTTAAATTCAGACAATTTGCACAATAGAAATATTAAAAAAAAAAAACCTCATTTGACAGCAAATTGTACTCTGACACTGAAACACTTGTATAAGCAATAGAGACACAAATGGCAACAGAGAATTGAAAAAAGAAAGCTGTTACAGTTGTGTGCAAATTGTCATTTTGTCACAACGTGGAAGTCATTTGCTCACATTTTTTGAGGGAAAAAAAAGAAAAACTACGAAGGGGCTGGCGGGGTGTAGCTCGGTGGTACTGTGCTTGCCTAGCATGCACAAGGTCCTGGGTTCCAACCCCACTGGGAGGAAAAAACCCCAAGATATAAATAATTTGGCAGTAAATGCTTTCAAGTTTGAAAGTATTTCTCTTCTGTATATCCCAATAATACCTACAAATATTTGGTTAAAGTGTTAGTTTTATCAGAGAGAATGAAAAGGGGTATGAGAGAATCTTCAAAATTAAACTTTGGTAAATTTTAAAAATTGCTACATATTTGGGATTTTTCTTATTTTTTTTTTTTCTTTTTTTCCTTGTGCAGAAACCTGGGAATAAACAGGATTTTTCCTATTTAATGAAGATTAAAAAAAAAGAAGGTCAAAAGCTTAGAGAAATTAAAGCCTAAAGTTATCCGGATGAAGACCATTTTCATTTCTTAGTAAAGACAAAGAATGAGTGTTTTGACTTTCACAAATCACAAAGTCTACTAATCTTTTGTTATCCTCTAAATCTTAACAATTAAGTCATCTCAGGATTGGAACATTAACTATGGTGAAAATGTGTAGATTTTATTCCCCCTTTTTAGACAAACGTGTGGGTTAAATATGCTGCATTCACATATTCTGAAAGCACATTCTATCTGAGAATTTTTTACATTCAGCAGAGTTTTAACCTTTGCAATGCAAATCACTTGGGTCTTTCTAGGAGAAATTGGAAAGAAATGCTTAGTGGTTCAGGAAGGGCTACCAACTGAGATCTTGGCATAAGAAAGCGGCTTTCTCCTACCACAGTGCACATGAAACTTCTCATTGTGTGCTTGCTGGGGAGGGGCCTGCATTATTTAACATCACAGTGGATTAGGAACAGTGCCAATAAAGCATCTGCCCCCCAAATTAATGAAAGCCCCCCAAAATTCACCCTAGGCAAAATGAATCCTAATACTATTTGAGAAATCAGTTTAAAGATCTGAGCAAACAAATGGCTCTTCTTACATACTGTAGGTTTTTAAGAAACCTCCGATTTATTCACAAGGAATAAAACTGCTGTAATATGATCCAAGCTGAAGAAACGAACTGATAATTTTTTAAATACCTCATCCTGAGTCTATATGTTCTTGAAAGCTAGGACATTGAAATGATCTTTTCTTCAGACAAAAATATTTTCTCTTTTGATTCTGAATGCATTGATTAACATTCAATTTTTAGCTTTCAATAGCCTTTCTGCGTGCTCTTCTATCTCCTACAAGAAGAACTAACGACAGGGTGGGGCATTCTTGTAGAAAAAGCTCTGATACAAAAATATTACCCACAGTTTAAGGAAGTGAAACCTAAGGGCCAAACCAAAGATTTTTTTTTTTCCCCTGCTCAGTGTATTGCTACCATTGAGCTCCACCCAGATTTGATTGTACTTCCAAGGCAGGAAAAAAAAAATTATCTGAAAGAAAGAAATCATCTGCTGTGTATTTTTGTTTGCTGGTTCTCAATGGCATTCAGAATTCAGAGGGTCGAGTCGTGTGCATTTTTAATGAATGGGTTTCCAATGGTAACTGGGAGCCACGGAACTCAACCCCAGGGTTCTCTTAACAGAGGGCAGGGTGGGGGAGGGTGCATCCCACGTTCTCCTCCACCCTGGGGTATAGAGGAAGGAATCCTGCAAATTAAATATTTCATCTCAACAGAAAGATACAGGGATTTTTTTTTCTTTTTTTTACTTAAAACAAACCAAGACAACATTCAAATAAAGACCAGGAAAAAAAAATAAAGATAAAACCTAAAACCTAGCAAATTCACATAGAACTTGATGGAAAAAAAAAAAATCTTGCATAACTTTGCCCCCCACAACTGGTTAATTTGATGCCTTTGTTTAAGCAAGCAGTGGGTCTCTAAAGAGTTATGGAGCATGCAGCACCACTATCAGAAAGGGGTGGGGGTGAGGAGGCCAGATACAAGAGAGAGCAGGAGAAATCAGTTATCAACCTGGCACAGCACGAAGCAGCCCCGACCTCTGAACCTACCCATTTCTGCAGACAGACTAATCAGGCAAAGAAGAATTAAATCCTCCCGAGTCTGTCGCTGGAGCTCCGCGGCAATCCAAAAGAACAAAGCCCATTTCTGCTACCATCTCAAGTCTGGAAGCACCATGCAAAGAGACTGGTTAAAATTCCCTACCATGCAGTGCAGCCATCATCAGAAGCCCAGCATATCTTCTGCTCTAGGGAGGGATGTGCCAGCTCAGGAACAGGACAGAGGAGAAGGAAAATGGAGGAAACGAGAGGAGGCTCAGCCAAGTCGGCAGGACTGTTTCTGGGTCATTAACAAGTGGGAGACCCCCTTCGGCACTCAGACCAATCAATCTTTATCTTATAGGACATCTTTTCTCTCGGCGTCCGTGGAAAGGACTGCAGCAAGCCCGGCAAGGGATTGTGGGATAGGGATGCAGCAGCGAGCTGCGCCGAGATTCGCGGGCGGCTCGCTGCGCCTGAGTCAGCAGTCAGCTGCTCGCGCGCCGGCTCGGCCGCCGGGCTCCATCCCCCGAGTGGGGCTGCGGGATGCACGCGGGGAGGAGAGGCGACCGCGCACGTCGCCTGCGCAACGCAGCCAGGATTGGTACCCGAGCGTGACAGATCAGAGAGAAGATGTGCTGCCACGCAGGGAGAAGAGATTCGAGGGGAAAAAAACCAAGTATAGGGAAGTTCAGATTTAGAGGAGTGTTTGGGGTGCGTGTGAGAGCACCCGCTAACCTTGGTTGGTCAAAAAAAGGGGTGGGGGGAGAAGAAAGAAAGAAGAAGAAAAAGAACCCATTGCCTTAGATGTTTCAAGTAGCTTTTAAAAAGCAAAAAAAAAAAAAAAAAAAGGNATGTTTTCAGTATAGAGTAGGCAAACAGACATAATTTTATTATTTTTTTAAATAACAGCACTTGAAGAAAGTCAGAAATAAATCCAGAGTTCCTATAAACAAGGCAGGGGAAGGCTTACTCATCACAGGGAAAAGTCAGGCTCATTAAGGAAGGTAATTATTACCTCTGACATACAGAACTGTGTGCTGCTTTAAATTAAGGTTCTTAACGAGGCATTTCATTGTATGTCCTTAAGTGGGCGATTTAAGGAGGCAGCCTGCCTTCCAAAGTCAATGTGAATGAGACTTCTATGTCCAATGGTTTTACCGATGGAGGATGTTTCAGGAATGAATCATTGAGGGATATTAAATGTGCAAATGTAGATGCAATTTCAGAACAGATTGCTGGTGTGCAGGATGCTCATCCAGACCACATGTTTATAAATGGAAAAATCTAAACTTTGCCACATGCTAATGATATGCTAATGCATTTTCATGTTGGACAGATGACAGGAGCATGGTCCTTGTCCTTTTTGTTGATGTAATGAATGAGCTTGAACAAGAAATTTCAAGGGAGCATTGTACCCAAGTTGTAAGTGTTCATTTTCTTTCATTTTGATTAGTTTCTGATTATTTCTCTTCTTTTGCTCAACAACTTCCTCTTCCTGCACTGCATTACTTAGAGAATTTAGGGTAAACTTCTTTTTATTTCAGACTTAGATACTCTCATCCTCTGTCAAGATGAGAGTTTTCTTGATAATCAAGAAGAAACTTTTTATACCTGTCTCTAAGCAACCCTGTTAGTAAAAAAAAAAAAAAAAAAAAAAAGGTCCAGTTTCACAAACCTTTCCAACCTCCCCATTGCAAAAAACAGTTTTCTGCTTTTTGTAGTTCTACTCATTCAGAGAAAAGGCTTATGGTGCATTCATCTGATTGAGGAGACAGCAGACCCTCTTTTCTGATGATGAAGTTTTCTGTTGAAGGTTAAGAAACTTGACAAACTACATATTCGCATAACCTAATTTCTTACCAACTTCTTAAATTTACTTAAAAAATATTAACAGTAGGACTGGGGTTGTGGCTCAGTGGTAGAGCACATGTGAGCACCACATAAATATAAACAAACAAAATAAAGATGTTGTGTTCATGTATAACTAAAAAAAATATTAATAGTATGAAAGTGGTCAACAAATAGGTATATAAAATGATTAGGAGAGCTGAGGATGTAGCTCAGCGGTAGGGCACTTGCCTGGCATGCAGGCATGGATTCAATCCCCTAAAACAAGAAAAGTGATAGAGCCTCATATTACAAATAATACTTTAGAATAAAAAAAAAACCCTTACATATGGGAATGGAATTCACAATCACTCTTTTTTTCAACTCCCTTTTCAAAACAGAACACTGTATCCTTTTCAGTTATCAAAGTGATCACTAATCATTTTTATTTCAATAAGACTACATATTTGATCTGCATGTTTGATTACATTAATATTTATTACATTGCTTCCATTAATATTTATTATATTCTTTCTGTAGTCAAGCATTGCATTGAGCCCTCACAGGGGCCTTAGCTTCGGAGAGCAGTTACCAGTGGTGGTAGCAGAGGACCAGGAGATCACAGAGAACCCAGGGAAGTCAACAGACCCTGGAAACGCATGGACACGTGAATTTTGGCACACAGTCTTCCAAAGCACAGGTGACCATCTGCTACAGAGTTTCATGTGTTTAAATAGCTTCTTTGAGATATAAATCACATACTATGTGATTCTCCTGTATAAAATATACAGTTCAGTGGCTTCTAGTGCATTCACAGAAGTGGGCAACTATTACCACTGTTAACTTTAGAACATTTTCATCACCTCAAAATAGAACAACAACAACAATGTTATACCCTCTAGTTGTCAGGCCCAACTTCCCTTCCCACCTCCCGTAGGCCTAAATACTCACCAATCTACTTTCTGTCTATATATTTCTACTTTCTATGGGACTCTGCCATACAAGTAAATATATATTTGTCACATAAATGAAATCATCTGTGTGATCTTATGTGTCTGGCTCTGTCTTTCAAAGTTTGTCCATGTTGTAGCATCTATTACTATTTCATTCCTTTTCATGGCCATTGTCCCCTGTGTGCATACAGCACACCCTATTTATCCATTCTCATTATTTGATGGACATTTGGGTTTTTCCACTTTTTGGCTATTATGAATAAGGCTGCTGTAAACATTTGTGTGTGAGATTCTGTGTGGACCTATGCCCTGCTTCAGAAGCCTATAGTTTAATAAGGATCAATTCCTGAAACTCCAGGCAGGCTGTCCCACCCCACAGTGTCCTCTTCCTAGAACAAGTCCTCACAAAGGTGTCTGGCCTGCTGTGGAGGGAGTCCTCACCTCTTTTCACTCTGCTACTGAGCCCATCCCAAATCCAAATGCATTAAATGCTGGCCCCTCCCCCAGCACATCCTTTCTTCCTTCTCTCCCTCCTTCTCTGTCTCCATGCAACCCAGATTCTTAAGGTTATATATATGGATTGGGTCTCTGTTCGCAGAAGATGGAGAAGTGGGAGAGATCCTGGTCTTGCAGCTGAGCTTAGAGTCAGAGAAGGTGCACTTATTCAATCATTCATTCCAATGAACACTTACTGAAAATGGAGTAGGTTTCAGGTATTGATTAGGCACTGAGGACACAGAGAAGAATTTAATGAATTCTGAGCCTTTGGCAAGGTCACAGTCCAGTTTGGAAGATGGATTAATAAACAGGCCATTGTAATGTGGAGTGGCAAGTGCTTGACAGCGAGAGGAACTGTGTGCTCTGGGTGCCCACAGGAGGGATATGATTTGCAAGAGCATTTCAGGCACAGAGCACAGCACAAGTAAAGACTTGGAGGTGCATGCCTGTAATCCCAGAGACTCGGGAGGCTGAGGCAGGGAGATCGCAAGGTCAAAGCCAGCCTCAGCAACTTAGCAAGGCCCTAGGCAACTCAATGAGACCCTGTCTCTAAATAAAATACAAAAAAGGGCTGGGGATGTGGCTCCGTGGTTAAGCACCCCTGGGTTCAATCCCCAGTACCAAATAATAATAATAATAATAATAATAACAATAAAAGAGTAGTAGCTAAGTATGACTGGAATCTGGGTAAGGGTATGACAAATGGGGGTCATATTTCTTTTCAATCTTTTGCTTGGAATTAGAAACACCTCTTACTTGGAAATAGCATTACATAGGATAGTGGGGTTCCAAATACCTTCACCGCTATGGTTTAATTACTATATGGGTAAAATGGGGTTTGAGGGCCAGGCTGGAACCTAACAAATACACATAACATTGCTGATTATAGAAAAATGCAGCCTTATTTTTAGTTCATGCTATGGCAGTGAGCACAAGTGCTTAGAAGTTGGGGCTTGGGTTGCCACAGGATGTATTAGCACTCCACGGTATCTTCACCTTGGCACTCCCTAGTGACGGGTAGAGGTGATAGTGGCCTTTGATCTTTTTCTTTCTGGGTTAGAGTTTGCCTGGATTGAGATTTCCAGCAACCAGATGTGGGGCCTCAAGGGCAGAGAGGTGGGGCTGAGTATGTCAAGTCAGTGGTAGAGCATGTGCTTAGCATTCACAAAGCCATGAGTTTGATCAGCAACACACACACACACACACACACACACACACACCAGAAAAGAGCCCAAGATCCTGGGGATTAAGGTTGCTGCACACCTTACTGACTCCTTGGAGAGATCTTTCCCCTTGTCACTGTTTCTGTCCAGTTGAAGGGACATTAGCATTAACTGTCATCAGCCAGTTTGACTGTGGTGTGCATTTGAATCTCTGATGTGCATTTGTGACTAATAGGGTTGGGCGGGATCCTGAGAAATAGTGATACAGAATTTATTGACCCTGTATTATGTGCCAGACTCCATCCAAACACTTTGTATATGGTCTATCAAGGAAATTCCTTCTAGGAAGTAATCTTCAGATGGCATACAGGGCATTTATAATCTGCCTTCCTAATTTTTCTGCCCCTTCTGTCTTACCTAGTCATATTCTAGTTCCAATTCCTCCATGAATCTTCTCAGCAGTGTCCCTCAACCATGGGATGCCCCATGAAGTGGTCAGGTATGCATTTTGAACTGTCACATTGGGTGTGGGTATGGGTGTACTACTGATATTTAGCTCTGAGGCAGGGATGCCAAACATCCCCCAAGGCACGGAGAGGCCCATACATTTGTCCCCACTAATTGTCAATAGCACCCCCTTTGGGAAACACCCACCTCTAAGCTCATGTACCACTTGCTCTACCAGGAACACTCTCATCTTCCTCTGGTTAACTCCTCTGACTCCTTCAGAGCTCAGCAAAATCACAACTCACATTTGGAAGGATTCTCTGACTTCCCCTGCAGCCTCCAGACACTCCCACACCCAGTCTGGGTGGGGTTCGACTCCTGAGAGCTCTATGGGATTCTTTGCCAAACCTAGTTGGAGGTTTTCATCTTTGATCTCTCACTCCTTAGCTCCTAGTGCAATGCCTGTTACGTGTAGCTGCCCAATAAATAGACAGAATGATGCAAGGGATGGGTGATATAATATGGCATAAAGATCAAAGTTCATCTCACCATTGGAAAATACTTGGACTAGACACCATTAGAAAGCAGCAATTCTACATATCTGCTTAGTGGGTGATAATTTAGAAAATGCCTTCATAGTAGATTTTCTCTTTGGTCCTCAAAGAAAACCCAGAAATGGGTAGAACAGGCTTTAATGTGAATGGGATTTGAGGTTTAGAAAGACCAAGTCACCAACTTAGTGTGGAGTAGCCATTATGAAGTAAAAGTAAACTAGAGGCCATGTCTTGTGGCTTTCTCTGTTCCTCTTTCGGAGTGCGCTGATGGTCCTTCAGAATGGGCAAGAGCAGAAATGGTCATCAGGCAACTCCAGAGTGGCACAAAGCCAGCTGATTAAAGAGGCGATGTGTTTCGGAGACAGATAAGCACAATCAGCCAGAAGGAGGCAACCTGAAATCGAGAGCTTACAAACTCTGCCCAATGAAGTTGTTCTTTCACTTTTCTTGTCTTTGCTTTCCAAAAACTCTATGAAAACTATTGCCCAATGTTCTTATGAAAGAGGATGGTAAGGAACCTCTGTTTCCAGCCTTCTGTTCAGGCATGGGCAGAGGGGAAGAGATGTTGTTCTGATGGATTTCACAGGTCCACTCTTGGCAGTCAGTGGGGTTGAGTGGTTTGGGGTAAACCCCAACAGGTTCCTGATAAGGACCCCTATCTTAGACATTGGGATCATTCTTCAGAGGCTATGAGGAGGTCCTAGACCGAGTAAGACTGTCAGAAAATGATCGCAGGTGAATCACGTTGGCCTTAGCTGTTGGTATCATATGAACAGATGTGAACCAACCAGAGAGCCAATGGAGCCGGCTCCATCCAGGAGGTCACACTATAACTGGCCCGGCATTGGGATCACCCCTAAATATGGTACATCTCAAAATGCTTATGTGATGGGCAGTGTATTAGGTATGAGGGATACAAATATAAATGACATAAACAAAACCCCTCAAAATCAGTCCTGGGGACACATTCCCTTCCTCCAGCTCACAGTTGATTGGGTCTCAGGATTCAGGACAGCCCTTCTCAGCTAGGTGGTGTTTGAAGGAAAGGGGACACAGATCCAGCACCTGTCTCCCTCGAGAATACTTTTTGTATTTTCCACAGGGTATTGCCTAAAACTGAAGACACAACCAGCAGAGAACAGAAAATAATCATCTTTTTCCTGACTCCACATATGTCCTTTTATTAATACTACCGAGTTAATGGTACTTTTCTTGTCACCTTTCTCATATGACATATATGATGCATATTGAACAGACAACTAATATTTGAGTCCAGTAGGTCTCCAAAAGGAATTGCCATTGGTCTGATATAATTTATTCTTACAGAACTCAGGTTGCTTTCTTTTATAGGTGTTTCTGAACTATCCCATTAATAATCCTTCTCTAGAATTACACTTGATATCAAATTCCTTAGTCTATAATTTGTGGGTTTCAGCTTTTTATTTGTTTTTCTTTTCTTTTTTGGTCCTAGGGATTGAACTCAAGGGCGCTTAACCACTGAACCATATCTACAGCCCTTCTTTAAAAAAATTTTGAGACATGGTCTCACAGGTTGCTTACGGCCTCACTAAGTTGCTGAGGCTGGCTTCAAACCTACAATCCTCCTGTCTCAGCCTCCCGAGCCATTGTCATCTTTTTGTCTTTGTAAATGAAAATATACTTTCCTATCTTGGTCTTGAGAAAACTCTCCCTTCCCCTAAATCAAGGCCTCTGATTTGACAATCTTTTTTTTTTTTTTTTTTTAAANATATATATATATATATATATATATATATATATATATATATATATATATATAAAAGTACCGCAAACCCACATGGCTTAGGACAATACAGTCTGGAGGCCAGAAGTCCAAACTGAAGGCATTGCCCGGGCCATGCTTCCTCTGAAGCCTTTGGGGAGGATGTTTCTCGCCTTTTTCCAGCTTCTGGTAGCCCCAGGCCTTCCCAGGCTTGTAGATGTGGCCCTCTGGCCCTCTTCTTCCTGTGTATCTTTGCTTGTTCACATTATAGCCTCCTCCCTGTGGCTCTGCTTGCTCACTTTCTCTCTCTCCCTTACTCTCTTTTGTGGTGCTAGGGATGGATCTAGGGCCTTGCACATGCTAAGCTCTCCACCACTGGGTCCCATCCCAACCCCGTTTTCTCTTCTTATAAGGATCCCAGTCACATTGGATTAGGGCCCACCCTAATATGGGTATGATCTCATCTTAACTTGATTACATCTGCAAAGACCTCTTTCCAAATGAGGCATCAGGGTTTAGGACTTAAATAGATCTTCTCGGGGGGACACAGTTCAACCCAAAACACCTATTGTGGATAAAAGGTTAAGGAGGTCTGGGCTAGTGCAGGCTCTCACAAGAGTGACCTGGCTCTTCTCTTGAAAACAGAAGGAAGATAAATGGAAAATGCTATGTCTGTCTTACCTATGGTGTGACCTGTGGAGCTGGCAGTTGGCTCCATGACCAAGAAGGCATAAAAGATTGGTGGAGAAAAGGGTCTACAACTTCTGTGGGTCAAGGTGACCTGCACCCGCCCTGGCTCTCCTCCTGGGTATATTCCTGAGAGGGTGAAGGGTCAATCAAATGCTCAGCAGTCTGTCTGCTGTTCCATGTTCTTTGTAAGCATGTGAACAGAAGGCTCATTTGCTTTGCCACTGTTTGACTTGGGAAGTTCAAAGTGGACTCTCTGTTTAGAGTATACCTGGCATAAAACCTCCCAGTGCTAGCTCCAGATTCCTGAGTCTACACTGATGCACACAACAGGAATGTGTTGTTTTTCTAAGGAGTTTCATGCTGACACTTGTCACATGAACAATGAAATTCAAGGTGATGCCCAGCTCCTTCCTCAATTGCTCCGTGGTTTACCTTGTTTAATTACCAGCGGTTTGGTTTGCAGCGCTGGGGATGGAACTCGGGGCCTTATGCATGCTAGGCTAGGGCTCTACCACTGAGCTACACCCCAGTCCAGGAGTGATTTGGAGTTAGGGATTCTACCCAGCAACTCTCCCTGGGTTGGCATCTTAGAGGTTGCTGATTACGCCTTGCTAGGCTCCTGGCTTTCTCTTGCTCACATTCTTTTTTTAATTTTTATTTTTTTACTCTAATTTGTTATTCCTGATAGCAGATGCATTTCGATCCATAGTACGCATATAGAGCGCAATTTTTCTCTTGCTCACATTCTTAAACCAACACGTATTACACAGAGAACCTCACAAATGGTCCTTTCCTGGCCAGGTAATCCGGCCCCCAGGCCTCCACACAGTGATCTCCAACAACCTGCAACCTCAGCTCTGGCGTCCCAGACCCGGCCCTGCGCAGAGCGTCTGCGGCTGTGCGCCCGTCTCCATGGCAACAGGCCCCGCCCCAGGGAGGCCCGCTGCTGGGCTCCAGCTGAAGAGGCGCGGGCGGGTCTGGGCTGAGACAATGACCGCCCCGTGGGGTTACGAATTCCTTCCCTCCCAGCCCCAACTCTGTTGCTTCCCTGTCTGTCCTCATCATCCCTCACCAGGATCTGTCTGTAAGAGAACGGATTCAAGTAGGGGTGACCTGCGGGGCGAGGGGTCTGGGCTGCAGGGACAGCCCTCCAAGTCTGAGCCTCTGGGACCAGCCCGGCCGGCCCTCCTGGGACAAGCGGTGACCTTTCCCGGTCCTGGAACCAGGGCTCTCCTGGCTCCAGCTGTAGCTTCAGGTTCCAGCAGACGTGCCCTGTGGGCTGTGGACTTGAGTGTGACCTCTCCTAGGAACGTGCCTGAGGTTCCCCAGGACTTCTAGATCAGTGCTCTGGAGCTCTAACCTGGGGGGGGGGGTACTAAAGTGGGCACCTTGGCAGAGAGAGATAAGCTGAGGACAGGGGCCTGGCATCATCCTCAAAGGCTGCCTCCTCTGACATGTCATCAGAGACAGTATTTTCCTAAGCAGGCTGTGGGGCTCCAGGCCCCGCCATCACCCATCCCTCTATTCCACGCGCACTGTGCAGTCAGCATGTGGCTATGATTAAGGCACAGGCTCCAGAGGCACATCTGGATTGGCTCTACTGTAGATCCCCTATCTGCCAGGATATGTTTATGGCCCCACCCGAATGCCTTGAATTGCAGATGGTAATGAAGTCGATATGCAGTATATTTTCCCCTATATCTACATACATGCACACATATATCTATGATGAAGTTTACTTCATAAACTAGGCACCGAAAGAGATTAACAACTAATAATAAAAATAGAACAATTGTAGGCTGGGGCTGGGGCTCAGGGGTAGAGTGCTTGCCTAGCAAGTGTGAGGCACTGGGTTTGATCCTCACACCACAGAAAAATAAATGAATAAATAAAGACACTGTGTCCATAGACAACTGAATTTAAAAAATAAAATTAAAAATAAAACAACTTTAACAGTAGACTATAATAAAAGTATTCAAATGTGGTCTCTGGCTCAAAATAATCTTATCATACTTTCACCTTTGGCACTTAAAGGAAACACTTTACAACTTCTGTCTGGGATATTTGAATTGCCACCATCACTATTCTTGTGCTTTGGGCCATTATTAAGTAAAATAGGAGTTATTTGAACACAAGCGCTGACCTGATCACTAGGAGGCTACTGCATACCTAATGGGCAGATAATACATAAAGCATGGATACACTGGACAAGGGGATGATTCATGTCCTGAGTAAGATAAAGACGATGATGTGAGATTTCACCATGCTACTCAGAATGGTGTTCAATTTAAAATTTAGGAATTGTTTATTTCTGGAATTTTCTACTTTAGGTTAACTGAAACCCTGGAAAGCAAAATTGTGGGTAAGGGATGACTAATAAATATTTCTTTGGGGTCCTTCTTGCCTCTGTTAGGTCATTTGCAGAGGGCCACCTTGTAAGGGCTATCGTAGATAATTAAATGGGATAGTGTGTGGGTGCCTTGGCCCCTTGCTTGACACACAGTGAGTCTCAAGTTACTATAATCAGAAGCAGTGTGGTGCAGTGGTTGAGAATGGGCTTAGAGCCAAGGATGCGTTTGGGTCCCAACTCTGCCACTTACAAGCTGAACAACTCTGAGAAAGTAATTTAACCTCTCTGTTATGGTTTGGATCTGAAATGTCCCCCAAAGGCCAAAGGCTGCAGGCCTGTTGACCAGCCTGTGGTCACCAGCTTTAGGAGGTGAAGGAAACTTTGAGGCCTAGTGGGAGGAAGTGAGGCGACTGAGGGCATGCCTTTGAAGAAGATGTTGGGACCCTGACTCCTTCCTCTCCCTCTTTTTATTTCCTGGCCATCAAGAGGTGAGGAGTTTGCTTTACCATGGGTGCCTTATCGTGATGTTCTGCCTCATCACAAGCCCAAAATAAAGAAGCCAACCAACCTTGGGCTGAGCCTTCTGAAATTCTGAACCAAAATAAATCTCTCCTCCTTTTAACTTGTTGTCTCAGGTATTTTGTCACAGCGATGGAAATCTGACTAACACGCTCCCTCCGCCTCCATTTCATCATCAGCATGAAGGGGATAATAAGGGTACCTACTACACAGGTTCAGTTTTTGTAAAGAACCTGATACAGTGCCTGATGTATTGTAGGCAGGCAGTACACAGATTATTATAATTGTTATTATTAGAGCCACTATTAGATTTGTAAATTTCTTTAGAAAGGATTCATTCTTCCATTCCTGGAACTGGCTCAGTTTAGGATTCAATCAACATTTGTTTTTTAGGTATAAGAATAAGTAAGTCTAATATACCACTCTCCATTACTTTCTCTCAGAGCTAAATAAATGAATAAATGACAATGGTCCAAATCATGAAAAATAAGGAGATTCACCGACACACGTCAGTGTGCCTGGCTGGAGGCAGCCTCTCCCCGGCCTCCTTACCACTCAATGCTGGCAGCCTGGATACAGTTAAGAGGCCCAAGTGCAACTTTGTTGCTCCTGTTGAGTCCTCATGCTAACTCCCAGTGCCAGGCAGTCCCAGGAAGGAAGAGGGTCCCTGTCCGCCCATCTGCCCCTTATTCTCACCAGAAAGGCACCTGATGCTCTCTGCTGGTCTGCGGCCAGTGGAAATGAGTCCCCACTGGCCAGCACGGTCCCTTACAGCCAGCAGCCTTCTTGGGAAGATAAGAAGAAGAAAGACAAGAAATGACTCCTTTGATCCCGTTCCAGAGTCAGAGTTTTGCCCTTTGACGTGCGTAAGCCGCTGTCTCTGGACAGGAGGCCGGGAGACCTGGCTGTCCTGTCTCCTCTGCATGTCCGAGTGGTCGCACGCTAAAGCAAAGGCTGACTCACCAGGCTCCCTCAGAGGTTGGCAATGTGTCTTGGCCAAGTGCCAGGAAGCCACAGTGTCACCAGAGGGGAGGGACGGAGGCAGGAGGATAGGAGCAGATGGCCGCAGCAGAAGGAGCGCACCACCAGACAGGGGCAGCCATGCCTGTGAGCTCTGGTATGGGGAAGCAGCAGCACGGAGCCATCCACGGTCAGGCCAGAGCCAGGGACACCCCAGCGCTTCCTTGATGGTGTCTTTCCTCTTTTTTTCTGTCTTATTCCCCCTTTTTCATGCCTTATCTCCCTCTTCCCTCCTTTCTACCCACTTCATGCAATAAACTCTTTTTATTTTTTTGGTGCCAGGGATTGAACTCAGGGGCACTGGACCACTGAGTCACATCCCCAGCCCTATTTTGTATTTTATTTAGAGACAGGGTCTCACTGAGTTGCTTAGCGCCTTGCTTTTGCTGAGGCTGGCTTTGAACTTGTGATCCTCCTGCCTCAGCCTCCGGAGCCACTGGCATTACAGGTATGAACCACAGGGCCATGCAACAGACTTTTAATTCAGTTTCTACTACATTCAGGGCACTGCACTGAGAGCCACAAACAGCCACTACCCTTAAGCAATTTAAATACTCTCACTGAGAAAGACAAACACAAACTGTCAAGAAAACAAAATTAAATTAATTAAAATAGAAATAAATTAAATCTGAAATAAACTTTAAATAAAATTTATCTGTGTCCTCTACTGCAGACCCACCAAGGACATGCATGGATATTGCTCCAGCTGAGATGGCTTTTTGTGGTGGCTAAGTGTTAAGGCTCTGGAATCAGACAAATGTGGTTATGAGTTCCAGCTCTGACACTGATCAGCTGTGTATAATGGGCCAAGTTACACAACCTCTCTGATCCTCCTTTTCTTCATCTCTAAAATGATGATTAAAAGAAATATGCTGTATAGGTTGTTATGAAGATTCAACAAGATAATACCTGAAAGACTTTTAGCACAACTGGCTAGTCCACAGTAAGACTCAAAAGATGTCGACTATTATTGCTAATTTTTAATTTAAACCTGGGGTCAGCAAACTTCTTCTGTGAAGAGACAGACAGTGAACACTTTGGACTTTGTTGGCCAATACAGTACCTGTTGTAATGACCCAATTCTACTGTAAGACAAAGCAGCCTTAGACAATAGGCAAGCAAATGATTACAACTGTGCTCCAATGACACAATATTTTAAACACTGCAATCTGAAATTTTATGTCATTTTCACACATCACAGAATATATTTTAAAAAATCATTAAAAAATTTAAAAACCAGTTTATGGGCTGTCCCAAAACCAGGCTGGGGGCCAGAGTTGGCCTGCAGGCTGGTTGCCCACTCCTGCTCAAGCCCCGTGAAAAAGCTGGCACTTCCTCTCACAGATTTTGCTTCAGAGGAGAATCCAGCTGGTGCGTCCATGACACCCTGGTTCTGTGGATAGGTCTTAGGACACAAGCCAGACTAATGAGGTTAGGAACAAAGGCTCATAAAAGAAAAAACAATACCTATACTTGTGTGCAAGTCAAGATAAGTGAACAGAACCTCCTATTCACT
Organism: Marmota marmota marmota; assembly: GCF_001458135.2. Classification (NCBI taxonomy): domain Eukaryota; kingdom Metazoa; phylum Chordata; class Mammalia; order Rodentia; family Sciuridae; genus Marmota; species Marmota marmota. The sequence goes on along the minus strand of NW_026000057.1, from coordinate 10,777,760 downwards.
GGCACAGGATGAGGAATGGGGGAGATAATCGGTCCCTTAAATGCACGATGATCACTGGGTTTTGCAGGTGGAGGCAAGCAGCTCCAGACAGGTGCGAGAACCTGCTGTGTGTACACTTTGCTTTTCAGCAGAAAAGCTGCCCCAGGAGATACCTTACATCAGAGGGTCGTAAGCTCCCTAGAATTTAGACACTCGGGATAGAAAAGACAATCCATGCTAAGTGAGGAGAGCTAGGGAACATGAGGGAGGGCAGGAGGAACCTGCCAGAAGCAGGCCCAGCCCCACTAAAATGGAAATAAAATCCCGTATCATTCAGTTGGAAATCAATCAGGTACCCCAAGTTATGTCGTGTGACTCCTCAGTCTCTTTCCTTTCTTTCTCCCTTTCCCTCTTACCTCTGGAAAAAAGACACTGCATTTCACTTTCTGCTACATTTGAAAAGACTTTCAGTTTCAAGTTCCTCTCAAATTCCTTGCAGGCCAGATATTCTATCTCTGATGATATAAAGACCTACTATTCCAGAGACATTGCAATTAATAATTCAGCTGGGCTCCCGCGGCCCAGAGGGAACGCAGAGCTTTTCTCATCAACTCACTCTAAGAATCAAACTTGCTCCCTGCACATCTTGACCGACGTCCATATCCAGCCATTATTTTTAGATGAAGAATTTGCTTATCCAGCCCAACTGAAGGACTGAACAGTCCGCCATGTCATAATAATGCCCTCTGACTTGGTGGGGACTCTCCTCTGGGAAGAACACAGACACTGCTTAGTAATTTGAGCCACAGGTAACCAGCTGGGTCCCTACAAAATTGCCTCTGTATTTTAACTGCTGGGGAAAAGTAAGGCTATTACCACCGGCTTCCTCAGAAAAGGTCTGGGATCTGGAAAGGAGTCTAGTCAGGATGGACCCTACTGTACCCAGTAAGAAGCACCAGGCCGCCAGGCATGGTGGAACACGCCTGGAATCCCAGCTACTCAGGAGGCTGAGGCAGGAGGTTCGCAGGTTCAAGGCCAGCCTCGGTAACTTAGTGAAATCCTTTTTCAAAAGGGTTGGGGACAGAGCTCAGTGGCAGAATTCATGCTTAGCATGAGCAAATCTCTGGGTTCAATCCCAGCACCAAATAAAGGGAAGTGCTGTGGGTCCTTGGAAACCGGCCGACACCTCGAACCCATGCTGGCCCCCAGCTAACTCGAAGCTCTTCAAAACACCTGGAGCTCTATGGACAAATCCAATTTTGTAACCAATGCACAAAGAGACACAGGTCTCAGGAGATGGTTTGACTCCCCCTGTGCCATACAACAAGGGCATGTGTTGCTCTAAAGTCCCTGCCACCATCATGTACAGCCAGACCTGGGGTGTTCTACAGGCTGCCTGGGGTTCTGTTGAAATTATTCCCCAGTAGAAACTACTGGAAACACAAGAAGCAAAGGCCTTGGTAAGTGAGACGAGAAAACTTGGCTGAGGGATGACAAAGGGTTCTCCTACCACTACTGGCCTGCTCCATTCCTCTGGGCCCAAGATGAGGCAGAACTTGGTGAAAGGACCTGGTGGAGAGAAGCTGCTCAGCGCATGGCAGCCAGGAAGCAGGAGTGCTCGGGCCTCAGGGAAGAGACTCCCTTCCAGGGCATGCNCCCCCCCCCCGCCAGGAACAGCAGGAGCTCCCCACAGAGTGGAGAGACAGGAACCCGCACAAAGGATTAGAGTACTAAAAGGTTAAAATCCAGCCAGTCGCATGGCAAAGGGCAGGGAAAAAATAAACCACGACATCCGGTCAGAGGGGGAGTCACAGAGAAGGCAGACGCCTGGGAATAGAAAAGGAAAACAAGAAAAAAAAAAAACAAGTCATAATAGACCAGCTCTGAGTGGTTAAGAGCTGCATGTCCCCAGAGCAGCCTTGACAGTAAAACCCAACACCAACACAAGCATAGGAGAGTAGAGGGTAAGTCATCAGCAGTTGATGAAGCCTTTTAATCCAGTCAAATTGTGAGCCAGGTGAACGGTAAAAACACACGTTTACCCAAAGGACCCAGGCTGTTGGCATCAGAAGGCCACCCTGCTGGACACCTGGCTCTCTTCTTGCTTGTCCCCTCATGGGCCTCTGCAGAATTCCGTTTTTTGTTTGTTTGTTTGTTTTGGTACTGAGGATTGAATTTAGGACCTCACACACATCCTACCACTGACTACACCCCCTAGTCCTCCATCCTCTTTTTTTTTTTTTTCTTTTTGTATTAGGGAGTTGAAACCCAGGGGAATCTCAACCACTAAGCCACATCCCCAACCCTTTAAAAAAAAATTTTTTTTTTAATTTAGAAATTTAGAGACAGGGTCTCCCTGAGTTGTTTAAGGCCTTGCTAAGTTGCTGAGGCTGGCCTTGATCTGGTGATCCTCCTGCCTCAGCCTCCTAAGTCACTGTGACTGCAGGAGCCTACCCCCGTGCCTATCAGGCATGGACATTTATATTGCCCTGAAAATTTCCTTCTAATTAAGATAAATATGGATAAAGGAGATATTACCTAACAAAAGTCATGTTATTTGCTGAAAAGAATACGATGAAGCTAAGAGGATGAGAAGAAAACCTGGTGCAGGCCACTTACTTAGGACATTTATTCATTCCACTTTCAGTCATCAATGATGCTAATGTTTACTGGGCACAAATGGCTTTACAATGAAGGGGACTCAAAGAAAAAGTGTTATAGTGATAGAATTCTTTGAAGATGACAGGTAATATAACATTTTCTCTTGGTCAGAAGAGAATGGAAAGAGAAAGACTGCAAAAGAGAGCTTTTAAAAAAATTTTTTTTTCAGACATTGATGGACCTTTATTTTGTTCATTTATTTATATGCGGTGCTGAGGATCGAACCCAGTGCCCCACATATGCTAGCAAGTGCTCTACCACTGAGCCACAACCCCAGTTCCAAAAGAGAGCTATCTTTATGATACAAATCTCCCAAACAATTCTATGGAAGCCAGAGGTAACTTCTAACTAGAGAGCACACGCACTAATGCCATGTGGGGGTCCCATCCTCAGGATCTCTAATTACCTAAACACCTGTCAAAGGCTCCGTCTCCAAATCCATCACACTGGGGGTTAGGGCTCAACCTGTGAATTTCAGGGGCATGAATCAGTGAAAGACAGGGAGCCTTTAGGCTTCTATACAAAGGAGCCTGTCACTTCGGTCTCCATGACCTCATCTTCTGGCTATGACCAGGGCATGCACACCACTTCTGGTCACTGAACACACTGAGATCCTATGACCCAAGCGCAGGACATGTAAGTGTTAGGGTCTGTAAACAAGTCAGGATGGCGCCTGGCATTTTGCCAGAGGGAGTGGTTTGTGAAGTAACGCCAGCGAGCCATTAAGTGTGGAGATTCCTTATTGGTTAACTGCTGTATCTAGTTTATGTTAATTAAGATAAGCTGTGTGGAATGTATATATACCCCTCCTGTCCTACAATAAACGGCTGCCACTCCAGCTGTATCAATCTACACAAGTTGCTCGTCACCCCCCTGTTATTTTGCTGCAGCTGGACTGTGGCATGTAAGCACACAGCAAATGCATGCAATTGATCTGCAGCTGCCGCCTTGACTCGCCCTCCAAGCCTTCTTTAAAAGATGTAAATTGCATTTATTCTATGCCCATCATAGTTTGGATATGAGGTTTCCCCAAGATCCCTGAGTTAATGCAGGAGTGTTCAGAGGTGAAGCAATGAAAGACTGAGAAAGTGACTCATCAGTCCATCCCAATCTGAATGGACTAAGTGGGTGGTAACTCTAGGCAGGTGGGGTGTCCCTGGAGGAGCTGGGTCACAGGGGCATGCCCTGGAAGGGAGTCTCTTCCCTGAGGCCCGAGCACTCCTGCTTCCTGGCTGCCATGCGCTGAGCAGCTTCTCTCCACCAGGTCCTTTCACCAAGTTCTGCCTCATCTTGGGCCCAGAGGAATGGAGCAGGCCAACTGTGGACTGAACCTCCGAAACTGAGAGCCAAAATAAAATTTTCCTCTTCCAGCTTGTATGGTGCTTTGGTCACAGTGAAGAAAAGCTAACTAATAAGGCCTCCAGAGAGCCCTGGGTTATTTCGCTCCATTTTTTTTTTTAACTTCTGTCCCTTTGTACAGGCTTCCCCTCTGCCTGGAGTGCCTCCTTTCTCCACCCTTACCAGAGATTCATACGGAGAACTCTCCTGGAAGGCCTCTCACCCTGGCCTCCTTGGAGTAACCACTAATTCTTCCACACACTTCTATTGCTGAGATCACTGTCTGCGGGAATTCTCTGTTTCAGTGTCTGCCTCTCTACATCTCTCATCCTTAGCTATCGCATATGTCTACAGCACCCACAGATATCGCAGGGTCGAGGTAATGAAAAGTGCCCAGGAAACAGCAGTCACTTATTCTATGAATAGTACTTTCTCCCCAAACACCTTTTGGCTCATGGCTTATGAAGAGGAAGGGCCATTATATATTTTTTTTTTAATATTTATTTATTTTTTTAGTTATCGGCAGACACAACATCTTTGTTGGTATGTGGTGCTGAGGATCGAACCCGGGCCGCACGCATGCCAGACGAGCGCGCTACCAC
>NW_026000057.1:10763448-10770270 GCF_001458135.2 Marmota marmota marmota | reverse complement strand
TGAGTGACACGTGACCCAGGCTCAGAATTAGCCTTCCTAGAAGAACCAGATTATGTGCAGGCAGCCCAGGTGTGGAGTGAAAGGCGGCACCTCTAGAGAAGCAATTCAAGATGGCAGCGGAGGGGTCTGTGTGCCTGGGGATAGGACAGGCAGTGGCAGGAGAGAGAATTGGGGAGAGAAGGTGGTTTGGACGTTATCCCCATATTAAAATTTAATCCCCATTGTGAGGCTTTAAGAGGGGCACCTTTAAGAGATGAGTGGGTCATGAGGAAAGAATCATTAATTCATTCATGGATTATTGTCTTAACAGTGGGTCAGTGCCGGGCATGGTGGTGCACACCTGTAATCCCAGCAGTTTAGGAGGCTGAAGCAGAAGGATTGCAAATTTGAGGCCAGTCTCAGCAATTTAGCAAGCCTATAAGCAACCTAATAAGACCCTGTCTCAAAATAAAAAATAAAAAGAATTAGGGATGTGGCTCAGTGGTTAAGTGCCCTTAGGTTCAATCCCTGGTACTAAATAAATAAATAAATAAATAAATAAAGACTGGGTCAGTGATAAAAAGTCAACTTAGATCTATTTCTTTTTTGTTCAATTTTTTTAGACGTGGATAAACTTCTATTTTATTCGTTTATTTATATGTAGTGCTCATATAAATAAATGAAGGCAGCGGAGGGGTCTGTGTGCCTGGGGATAGGACAGGCAGTGGCAGGGGACAGAATTGGGGAGAGAAGGTGGTGATGCCCTATTTTCTACTGCTCAGGGTCTAAACCAGTGCCTCACACATACTAGGCAAGCGCTCTACCACTGAGCCACAACCCTAGCCCTTGGTTCTATTTCTTTTAAGTGCCCCCTCACCATGTTTTGCCCTGTGCCACCTTGAGACTGCAGAGTCTCCACCAATAAGAAAACCTTCACTAGAGGCAGCCCCTTGATTTTGGACCTCCCAGCTTCCAAAACAGTGAGCTGAATAAACCTTTTTTCTTTATAAATTCCTTAGTCTCTGGTATTTAGCTGTAGCCACAATATGACAGACATATTGAGTTGGAGATGCTTACAGAACAACAGTGGCGGTCTGCAGCTGTTGAATTCATAGTTCTAATTCAGAACAGGCTCAGAAGAAAGGTCTGGGTAAGAAACAAAAACCTGAGATGGAAAAGAAATCCAAGAAGGCAAAGAAATTGTGACAGTAAGTTTGGCTATTAACCAGGCATAGAAACAATGCTTCTCATGTATTTTCTCTTTCACCTTTACAGTGGCCATACAGAATAGACAGGTAACTATTATTAGCCCATTTTATAGTCAGTGAAGCTCACTAAGCCATAAGAACACTCAGTAACCTGCCTAGGATTATAAAGGAGCCATATGCTTTCTACTCAGATATCCCAAACTTTGGTTACTATAATCCACAATAGAAACACATTTTATGTTGGGGTCTAGTACAGACATGTATATTTCACTGAAATAAATATGGCATGAAACCACACTGAGCCCTATGCCCTATTTTCTACTCCATTCTACTTCAAATTTTACATAGGCAGGTTGCAACTCACAAACTTGGTTCACAACCCACTCGTGAAACCCACAGTTTAAGAATCACTGTTTGCCGCCCTCTTGCCTCCCAGCCCTGAACCAGAGTGATAGAAGTGGGTGTGCAGAGATGAGGGAAGGTGCAAGAGACATCATGGGCATTAAAGAGAAAGCTTCACTTCAGGGTGGCTTTAAGTCAAGCATAACCTGATGAGAAGCAAATCGCTTCTTCCAAATCATGCCCTGAAGACGTGTCTGTGGAAGCCAGCTCTTCTGCAGTGAGTCATTTATGGCTGTCACATGTATTTATGGGAAGATGGGAACCATTTTCACTGCCAACTTTTCCCACTGTACAGGAAAAGATGCAGATGCACTTAACCTTGAATTCTGAAGTTGTTAGTTCTAAAATCACTGCAGTGTTACACGCAGCAGGACGTGGGCACGCAGCCCAAAGCAAACCAGCCCTGTGCTTGCATGCCAATTTAATGTCATTCCTGTAGACAGTAATTGCAATAGGAAGCTCTGAGGCCTCTGAGGTGGAAGTTAGTATGACATGCACATCTTGCTTGATAGGAAATGGTCTTGCTGGCAGGACCTTTGGAAATTCATCCCCAAAATATCTCATAGACCCTGAATGTGAGCATTCATCCTTCCTTCTGCTTTGCAGGAAGAGGGGACACGTTTCTGTTCACCAAGGTAACCCCTTCAGAGTGGCCCACCTGCCTGCCACTACCTCCCTGGCTTCTGTGATGGTTCATCTTGGTTGTCCACTTGACTGGCTTGAGGATGCCTAAATAATTGGTGAAGCCCACTCCTGGGGACGTCCCTGTCGGTGTTTCCAGAGAAGACCTGCTCTGAGCGCAGGCAGCACCTCGGGGCTGGAGACCCGGATGTTACAAAGCTGCAGATACATGCGCGCATGCGCAAAGTAGATTGTACAAACCTGAATGCTTTTTTTTTTTTTTTTTTTGCTATTACTGTCGCCCATGGATGTCAGACTCCAGATTTTTCAGCCTTTGAACACAGACTTGCACCAGCAACTCTCCAGGGAGCCTCCAGGCCTTCAGCCTTGGACCAGGCTTCAAGATTGGTCCCTCTTGTTCTGAGGTTTCCAACTTCTTGGACCAAGCAGCTACTGGTTTCCCGGCTCAGCAGCCTGCAGACAGCTGCTGTGGGACCTGATCTAATCTCCCGTTACAGGTGTATGTGCCTTCTGTTAGCTCTGTTCCTCCAGAGAGCCCTAACACAGTCTCTCTCCCTCAGTAACGCTTCCATCTTGACACTGGCACCTCCACTAGCATGGGTCCCTTCCCTTCTGGCTTCAGGGACACCGAGGTTCCCTTTTTAAAAGCCCCTGAGCATGAAGGAATTTGGGTGATGAAGTCACTGTTCTATCTTTTTGATTTTAAGATTTTATTAGTTGTGGATGGACCTCTGTTTACTTGTGGTGCTGAGAACTGAACCCAGGGCCTCACACATGCTGGGCAAGCCCCCCACCACTGAGCCCCAGCCCCACCCCAGCCCCAGCCCCGTCACTGTTCCATATCCTGACAGCGGGCACCGTTGCATGATTACAGCATCTGTCCAGACTCACAGAACTGAACACTAGAAAGGATGGATCTCACTGTACGTAAACTACACCTCAAAAGCCGTGACTTTCTAATAAAAGTCCTCCCAGGCCCCTTCCTTGACCCTGCTGCCCTGCGATGATCATCTTCTTTCTCTCCCTTCTTTCCCTGGTGCTTGCTCTTCCCAACGTCTCATTTCTGCTAAGACCTAAGTCTTGCCCCCTTGCCCTCACCAGTTCTCAGCTCCTCCTCGCACCTTCCCGTGGCTCCTGGCTCTGAGACTTCTACTGGAAACTCCTTTTCTTCAGTTTTGGGAGTAGAGAACCCCACTGTTTCGCCTCTACTTTTTAAGATGCCTTTTGGACTGGTTTTTGGCCATCCTTTAACCCTGGGAATTTGCCAAACTATCAAGGCCACAGTCCTGCTCCTACATTCACTCTGAGATCCCACCCACTCTCGGGGATTAAAGGGCGGCCCGAATGCATCTGAATCCCAAGTCCGTGTCTGCAGGGAGGACAGCTGGCTCGAGCTTCCAGTGGCCCCGTGGACATCTGCACGTGCCTCTCTCACCATGTCAAATGCAGCACGTGTGGCCTGGATCCTGCCTTCCTTTGCCAGCCTAAATCACTCGTGTGGATGACCTCATCATTGGTCCTCCCAAGGCAGAAACCCCAAAGACACCAGGCACTCAGCCCCTCGTTGGTCATCAGCATCCAAGGAGGCAGCGATGGAGAAATGCCCTGGGAAGCACCAGGCTCTGTATTAGGAACAGTCTCATTGCTACTGCTTAATCTTCAATTCCTCCTTTAAAAGGTCTGTTTTACCTATTTCTTCTCTTGCATCCCCTCCCCCAGCCTATGGCTCCCTTCCCTCCCTCCACTGTATTCTGCTTTCTGTGGTCAGTCTGCCTTTACCAGAACTTTCTCCTTCTCACTCTGCTGCTCAAAAAAGACTATAATGGCACCTGTCATGGATTGAAGTGTGTCTGCCCGCTCCCCCCGCCTCTGCCCAGGCTCCATTCAAAAGATATGTTGAATTCTCCCAGGATCTCAGAACATGACCTCACTTAGAAACACGGGTGCTCCTCGACTTATGGAGTCAAACATGATAAACCCATTCCAAGCTGAAAACATCGTAAGTTGAAAATGCCCATTACTCTATGATTGGCCAATAGAAATGCAAATTAAAACCACACTGAGATTCCATCTCACTCCAGTCAGAATGGCAATCATCAAGAATACAAGTAACGTGGGGGGAAAATACAAGTAACGTGGGGGGAAAGGTTCACTCATACACTGCTGGTGGGACTGCAAATACAGCCATTCTGGAAAACAGTATGGAGAGTCCTCAGAAAACTTGGAATGGAACCACCATTTGACCCAGTTATCCCACTCCTTGGTGTATACCCAAAGGACTTAAAATTATCATACTACAGTGATGTGGCCACATCAATGTTTATAGCAGCTCAATTCACAATAGCTAAACTATGAAACCAACCTAGGTGCCCTTCAACAGATGAATGGATAAAGAAACTGTGGTATATCTACACAATGGAATATTACTCAGCCAAAAAGAAGAATGAAATGATGGCATTTGCTGATAAATGGATGGAACTGGAAACTATCATGCTAAGTGAAATAAGCCAATCCCAAAGAACCAAAGGCCAAATATTCTCATATGTGGATGCTAACACACAATGGCAGACGGGGGAGAAGATTAGAAGTTCATTGGATTAGACAAAAAAGAATGAAGGGAAGGGAGGGGGGATGAGAATAGGAAAGATAATAGAATGAATCGGACATAACTTTCCTATGTTCATATATGAACACACAACCAGTGAAATCCACATAATGTAGAATCACAAGAATGAGATCCTAATTAGAAAACATTATACTCCATGTGTGTATAATATGCCAAGATACACTGTCATGTACATCTAAAAAGAGCAAATTTTAAAAACACATACACACACAAAAAACAAATATATTACTCCCTTAACCTTCTGAACCGCACCTACCTTAAATGCACTCAGGACACTCCCATTAGCCTATGGCAAGATCATCCCAAGCCTATTTTATAAAAGTGTTGAATATCTCATGTAGTGTATTGAATGCCTGCATCCAAAATGCAGGCCACAGTCAACTGCAGTGTGGGTTATTTCCCCTTCTGATCACGTGGCTGACTAGGAGGATGGCTCATGCCATGGCCCAGGATTTCCAGAGAGGATCATCCTGCATATCGCCAGCCCAGGCACAGATCAAAATTCAAAATACACAGCACAGTTTATACCGAATGCGTATCATTTGGGCAACAGGATAAAGCTGAAAAAATTGCTAAGTTGGGAAAATTCTGTGGTTCTTCCCAGAGGTGATCAAGTTTAAATTCCGTCATCAGGGTGGACTCTACTCCAATCTGACAGCTTCCTTATAAAAGGGGAAATTGTGGACCTAGAGACAATGCTAGAGGGAAGATAACGTGAAGACCCAGGCAGAGGCCAACTACAAGCCAAGGAATGCCTGAGGCTACAGAAGCCAGGGGAGAGGCTGGAACAGATTCTCCAGCACAGCCTGCAGACAGACCCGACTCTGCTCACCCACTCTGCAGTGTCTGAACGTCAAGTCCATCAGGCCAGGAAGATCCTCTTTGATTTATTCCTAGATTAATTCCCACAACCTCCAGGCTAAGACCTTCTGGTCAATTTCTTCTGCAATCAGACGTCTGCTCACTAATCCCCACCTGGAATACAGCCCATTATGCTCACCCCACTTCCCTCTTCCATCCAAATCTTGGACATTCTTTAAGTTCTAACTTTAGTCCTTCTTCCTCAATAATATTGTTTTCTCTCTCTTCTCTGAACCACTGGCTGAGGGTGTAGTTCAGTGGTAGAGCACTTGCCCAGCATGCAGAAGGCCCTGGGTTCAATCCCCAGTGCCACAAAAATAAATAAAATCTTCTCTGAACCACCATTGTATTTATTGTCCGGATCACATAAATTGACATCCGATCATGCCTGGTTCACATAATTCCCTGTTGGTTTTTTTGTGTGATATGCTTGGATCTAGAGTTGAATTTTAAATGACCAATCTCTATTGGAAACCACTTTTCTAGATACCTTTCTAGATTTGTTTTCACATGGTACAGCCTTTCATCTAGAGCTTCCCACAATTCTGGTATTATTATTGATCTTTTTTATTCCTGTAGTGCTGGGGATGGAACCCAGAGTTCCATGTGAAGCATTGAGCTACATCCCAGTCTCAGGTATTGTTTTATCATGTCATTCAACCAGATGTTACTGAGCACTTGGTCTAGTGAGAAGGACATTACTGGAAAAGTCACTCAACTTCTTCAAGGCTTAGTTTTCCCACCTCTAAAATGTTACCTCTAAGAGTCACTGCAAAGATAAGATGGAGCCGTGCGTGGTGGCCCACACCTGTAATCCCAGTGACATGGGAGGCTGAAGCAGGAGGATCACAAATTCAAGGCCAGCCTCAGCAAGTTAGCAAGGCCCTTAGCAATTTAGCAAGACCCTGTCTCAAAATAAAAATATAAAGGGCTTGGGGGGCTGGATTGCGGCTCAGTGATAGAGCACTCGCCTGGCACATGTGAGGTATTCAGTTCCATCCTCAGCACCACATAAAAATAAAATAAAGGTATTGTATTAACCTACAACTAAAAAAAAAAATATATATATATATATATATATATATATATATATATATATATATA
>NW_026000057.1:10756307-10761610 GCF_001458135.2 Marmota marmota marmota | reverse complement strand
CATGAGAATAAATGTCACAAGAAAAAAACCAGCACTCTGCACAGGGCCTACCCACACCTCACTTCCACCTTCTTCCCTTTCCAGGCTCCTAGACCCACCCCCACACCCCCACCCCGGGCTGGGAATTGAACCAGGGCACTGGCGAGCTAAGCATGTGCTCTACTTCTGAGTCACACCCCCAGCCCCTACTAGATCTTCTCATGTTGTTTGGGTGGGTGGCTTGGCAGCTCTGAGTGGCTTTGAGCTTTCAGGCATCAATTACTTTGTACTGTACGTTTCCGGATGGAGACTTTGGGGACGGGAAGGGGACAAAGGATGAAGGACTCTTGAAGGGTAATTGCTACTTGATGTCAGAAAATAAGGAAAAAAAACAGCAAAAGACTGCATTTGGCCTCCGCTCATCCCTCTTCCAAGCAAATGGCACCCTGTCACTTCATTGTCCCCTGACTGTGTGCCAGCCTCATGATCGGGGCAAAAGAGAGCGTTTATCATTTAAGCTCATTTGTTAGCCCAAGCGTGTGCTGTAACAGATGGACAAAGCATCGTTCTTATAAAAGAGGAACAGCTTTGTGAAAGAGAATTCTGCTTAATAGTGGCAGAAATCTGGAGATCACATTCTGTAACCGTTTGCTAAATTTGGTTTTGATCGCTAGCTTTGTACTGGCAGAGTTAGAGGAGAAAAACAGGATTGGGGGATTTTTTTGGTTTGTTTTGGTTGTTTATTTTATTTTATTTTTGCGTCACTGGGATTGAGCCCAGGGGTGCTCTACTTCTGAACAACATCCCCAGCACTTTTGTATTTTTTATTTTGAGACTAGGTCTTGCTAAATTGCTGAGGCTGGCCTTAAACTTGGGATAGTCCTGCCTCAACCTTCCAAGTCACTGGGATTATAGGCATGTGCCACCACACTGGCTTGACACTCTGTTTTTTGTTTCTTCGTATGTAGCAACCTGGATGCTAATATCCAGAATACCCTCTGGGAAATCTTACAGATCGAGTGCAATACTTCTGCCAGCCACACTTAGTTTTTCTCCCTTATAACTTCATCCTTAAAATCAAAGCTGTAAATCATCAAGAACACAAGCAACAATAAAGGTTGGCGAGGATGTGTGGAAAAAGGTACTCTCATACATTGCTGCTGGGACTGCAAATTGGTGCACCCACTCTGGAAAGCAGTACGGAGATTCTTCAGAAAACTTGGAATGGAACCACCATTTGACCCAGTCATCCCATTCCTAGGTTTATACTTAAAGGACTTAAAGTCAGCATACTACAGCGACACAGCAACATCAATGTTTATAGCAGCTCAATTCACAATAGCTAAACTATGGAACCAACCTAGGTGCCCCTCAACAGAAGAATGGATAAAGAAAATGTGGTATATGGGCTGGGGTTGTAGCTCAATGGTAAAGCACTTGCCTAGCATCTGTGAGGCACTGGGTTCAATCCTCAGCACTACATATAAATAAATAAAATAAAGGTCCATCAATGACTAAAATATATTTTTTAAATGTGGTATATATACACAATGGAATATTACTCACTAACAAAGAAGAATGAAATTATGGTATTCGCTGGTAAAGGGTTGGAATTGGAGAATATTATGCTAAGCGAAAAAAGCTGAAGAACCAAAGGCTGAATGTTTTCTCTGATATGTGGATGTTAATTCACAAAGGTGGAGGGGAGAATAGAGGTATTTTGGACTAGACAGAGGGGAGGAAAAGGAGGGGAGGGGGGATGGGGGTTGAACATTATTACCCTATGTGCATATAGGATTACATGACCTGTGTAATTACATCATGTACAAACAGGCGAATGAGAAGTTAGAGCCCATTCATGTATGATGTGTCAGAATGCATTCTACTGTCATGTATAACTAATTAGAATAGATTTTTTTAAAAATCAAAGCTGTAACTTAAAGCTACAGAGCACTGCTCATCTCAGCCATTAGAGCCACACGCAGGGTAAAGTGCCCGATGAGCTGTGGTTAAATTCTATTAGAACAGGAAGTACTAAGTACATGGCTAAGACCTGAGTGAGAACATGGGTGATGAGGATGATTGAAGCTTGCAAGCAGAGGAAGAGAAGGTGTCAGAGTATTGAGGGTGACATGGGTGTGGAGGTTCCCAGCCTTCAGCCCACTTGAGGACCCTTTATCTCACTTTTTTGTGGGTGACCTTCTTGACCATGCTACATAAGGGGATACCCAAAATAGGTGCTTACATTGCATAAGAGACTCACTTTTACAACTTCTTTAACTAACATGTGATTATGTGGCATTATTAAGTGAATCCAATGCATGGAGTGGGTGGAGGAAGCCCTGGGCAAATTCTGAACAATTAAAGGGAGCCAGATGCCCCAAGTTGAGAAGGAGATCATTCACACACAAAACCAAAGAGATTATTACACACTGATAGCCTTTGCTACTGCTCAGGCAAATTGTACTGCCAATCTGGAATTACAAAAAAAAAAAAAAAAAAATTTCTTCCCCCCCAGCTAACCCCTAGTTCACTATTTTAATCATCACTAAGGCAGACGGCCCAGCTTCAAAAGCTAGATGTGAATCCTCCATTGTGTCCAATAAGCCAGGACGTACAGGCAAGCAAACAAGATGCAAATCCCATTCCATGTGGCTAAAGCCTTTTTTATCTTTAAGCAAAGGCCCAGAAAACTTACTCTCTTTGGTGGTTTTTATAATACGGCTTCAACACCATTGTAGACTGTGTGACACTCATTTAAATAAATCGCATGTAGCCAGCAAGACAGCTCTTTGTTTAGTCTGAGGCTGTTTTCATGATTAAAGAGACCTGATCTCATCCTCTTAATTAATGCAAAGCTCAAGGGTATCTATCATTTACCCTGCAGCAATGCTCCCATTATGGGGCATTTTGGAGCTGCCCACGGTCACTGTTGGTAGCTGGGGAAGGAACACCCTGGGAGTAGAGTCAAGCATCAATGGGAGTCTCCAGGGTGAGCAGCAAATGCCACCTCACTCAGGTCATGTTGAATGAGCCAAGACCCTTTATACCCACCCAAGAAAGCTAATCTCAGGATAAGGCAACCATCTTCATTCTCTCAGAAAGTGTGCCTGAACTACTGAAGAGGTTCTGGATGTGATTTCCCAGTTTCTCATGAGAAAAGACTTTTGAAGACATGAATGGGTAGGGAGGAGGATGCTCACTAACGTCTAACGGCTCCAGAAAGACTTGAAATGTCTTCAGGGTATGCTCTGCCTTCTGAATTATTGTACTCTCCAGATCATCAAGCAGGGGATTCGAAATATATTTGTCGCATAAATCCTTGTTGGTTGACAGACTGGGGTTATGGGCTTGAAAAATATCTTTCCTTCCTTCTACTAAGTTGGTCAGCACAACTAAAATAAAACTTGTTCTAGGGTCTGGGGTGTGGAGCTCAGTGGCAGAATACCTGCTTAGCATGCCCAGGGCCCAGGGTTCCATCCCCAGCACCAACCAACAAACCAACCAAGAGTTGTTCTAATTTTTCGCCTTTGGGGTCTTGTGTCAGATTTCTTTTTGCAGAGATCTGGATCTAAGACACTTTCCATTTTGTTTGATTCTGAAAGTCATCCCTGGAGGTCAGTAATGTTATTCTTGATTTCAATGGGAGATAAGCAGCTTGGGAAATTTTATGCCTGTCTTGATATTTTAGTTTAAATCATTTAAACTGGAAAAAAAAAAATCCCTGAAAAGGTGTCTGTTCTGAAACCTGGAGAACACTTCCTTTAAGGAGATGGTGATTTATAAGGCTAATCACCTCCCTGGACTCCAGCCGCCTACAGTAAAGTCAGGCAAATTGTACTGCCAATCTGGAATTACAAAAAAAAAAAAAAAAGTTTCTGCCCTCCGGTTCCAAAAGTCAGCACATCTTAGCTTGGTTCATTTCTAAAGTGTCATAAGTTAACAATGATGCTGACAGGGACAGTGTTTTTGCTTGACCAACCGCAGGGACACTTTTTTTCTTTTTTTCTCCAGTTCTAGGGATGAAACCCAGGCTTCCTCACACATGCAAGACAAGTGCTGTACCACTGAACAGTACTCCTAGCCCTGGGACACATTCAAATCACCCAGGGCCAGCCCATCCACAGAAAACAAATTGCCTATAGATATACAGTATGTTATAAAAAGGGAAAATATTGAAAATTCTAGGGAGAGGATATATATTTCTATTCGAGGATTAACATGAGATTCGAAGGCAGCATGTACAAAAAGAATGCTTTTCAGTAGAAAGGAATCATTATGAGTAGAATAAAATATTTGCCAACATGACTCAGTTTCTAGCTGGGTATGGTGGCACATGCTTGTAATCCCAGCTGCTCAGAAGGCTGAGGTGGGAGGATACCACATTTAAGGCCAGCCTCAGCAACTCAGCGAGACTGTGTCTCAAAAGAAAAAGTAAAATGGGTTGTGGATGTAGCTCAGTGATAGAGCACTCTTATGTTCAATCCCCAGTACCACCAAAAACAACAACAACAAAAACCCTTCAGTTTCTGAGGTTGAATTTACACCAAACCATCAAAAATTACATATAAACTGAGTGTCAAGGAAAGAGTAACTCAGTGTCACTAGATTTAACGCCCCCAAGTTTAATTTTCTCTCTACCTATTTATTGAAAAATTGCACTTTGTCAACTGTCTGAACTCTAAGACCAAATACTATCCATATCATGAGACATACATTTTCTTTCTTTCTTTTTTTTTTTTGAATTTTAATATTTATTTATTTTAGTTCTTGGCGGACACAACATCTTTGTTTGTATGTGGTGCTGAGGATCGAACCCGGGCCGCACGCATGCCAGGCGAGCGCGCTACCGCTTGAGCCACATCCCCAGCCCGAGACATACATTTTCTTTGAGAGAAAAGAATATATTAAACTCACAGATGATTTGTATGGATTCTTTCAGACTCGCCAACTAGCAAGTCAGTTTTAAAATCTAATATAGAAGAATCTAAGAAATACAGTAGTCCCTTGTTATCTCAGGGGAATGGGTTTCACTGCACTCCCACTCCTGTGGACATCAAAATCTGTGGCTATCTGAGTCTCTTATATAAAATGGTCTAGTTTACATATAACCTATGCATATCCTGCTATATAATTTAAATCATCTCTAGATTCCTTATAATACCTAACACAATGTCAAATGCTATATAAATAGTTGTTAAACCATATTGTTTAGGAAAGAAGGACAGGGAAAATAAAAGTACATGTCCAGTACAGGCAAGCAACCACTATGTGCCAGCAATGACACACTTTTTTTTTTTTTTTTTTATCCCTAGTTATTTGAA
>NW_026000057.1:10653215-10755248 GCF_001458135.2 Marmota marmota marmota | reverse complement strand
CTTTTTTTTTTTTTTTTTGATCCCTAGTTATTTGAATCCCAGGATGTGGAAGCTGCAGAATTAGGGCACCAACTATAATATTGATGACAGAGTTAGATAGGACCTCAGCCTTTGCCTCAAGGCTTTTCAAACAACATTCTCAGTGGGGCATCCCCAGCAGACATCCTGAAACGATTTTCCCCAGAAAAATCAAAAGGAAAAAATGTTCCTATCTTCATCATTAGCAATAGCATTCAAAGCATTTCACCAGCCCTTGCCAGTATAATACACTTTTAGTGCCCGAATATATTCAAGCTAACATTGTCTTTTGGATATTTATACCCCAAGATAGGATTTGGTGTAAACGAAGCAGTACCATTTTTTGTGGGGTGATGAGAAAAGAGAACACTATGTAATATTATCTTCCCAGGATTTGGGGATTCCAGGATATCATTTTCAAAGCTTCTTTGGGTCCTGCTATATTATCCAACTCAGTTATCTCCATTGAATGGGGTCACGCAAAAGCTCAGGAAAGGACGCACAAATGGGTCACTCCTGATCCACAAGGTAACTATCCAGCTTCTTTCTAGGATAGTCAATGGACAGAAATGCAAAGGAAAGAATGCAACTCAAGAGCAGACCAAAGAAGAGAGCACGAGATGTTAATTCTTATGCAGACTCTAAGCCATTTATGTTTAGTATCTTATAAGAAGTTCCTTCTGCTTGTACTTCAGGTAAGAAGTAGAAATAACCAGCTGACCAGACAATCAAGAAGCCATGCAATGGAATTTCCAGGGGAATCTAATAAACATAGAATTTTCCATGAAAATAAAGGCAGGGATTGGAAAAATGTTCTCAGATAATTACTGATAAGGGATATTTTCATTTAAACAAACCATAATAATGAAAGGTGATGGTGTGCTACATTCCATGATCCCAAAATAGCATAGTAGGTACTTAAATGGGATCCTATAGTATAGGGTTGAAAGAAGTGGGAAGCTGTTGGGAAAAGAATGTGCTAATAGTGGTGCAGTGAGATCTGGTGTGACCCTCCGGTCCCCAGCCCAGAGCATGACCAGATTATCTCTCCTAGAAGACATTCCATTAGTATAGATGACCTTGCCCATCTCAACCAAACCCATGAATATCCTAAGGAAGAAGGGAGGTGCAGGTTTTAAAAAACTGATCCTTAATCACTATATGAAAGTAAATTTGAAGGAGAAGGAAATGTAACATGTGTCATGTTCCACCAAACACTTTATGTCTTTGGTGGCGGTTGTCAAAGCACTCCAGATCATTCCTGCTCTTTTTGTTTCCTGAGTTGAAGGGCAGGTACTAGTTCTGCCAAGGATGAAATCAAGTGGAAATCTGAGACTAGAGGTCAAATAGAACAGGGAGGAACTGACCCGACCGCAGTACTGCCTCCCACCCCTGGTAAAGGAATCTGGAAATACAAGTTGCCTTGCAACAAGTCCGTAACTATATTCTAAAATTACAGATGAAAAATTTAATCTCCATTTTTAGAAGAAAATAGGTTAAAATCTGTTTCATGAAAAAAGCATGGCTATGCAGACTGCCACATGAAACCACCTTTCATGCACACCCTGGGAGCTGACCTAATCTAATGTTGGACCTCCAAAACTCTAAAATTAAAATGTTTTTAAAAATTAACTATTAAAAATATTTCTTTTTAAATTAACTATTTAAAAAGTGTTTGGGAGTTGGAGGAGTAGTCTAGTGGTTCAGATCTTGCCCTAACATGGTAGGTCCTGTGTTCAATCCCCAGCACAAGAAAGAAAGAAAGAGAGAGAGAGAGAAANGCCCAGTGCTCCAGGTGGCCGCCGCGCTGCGGCCCGAGCTGCCACTTACTGCGAGACCCGGGCTGGCTCCGCGGAGGAAACGCGCCGGGAAGGGGACCCCGCCACTGCTCCGGCGCCGCTGCGCCCCCAGCCAGAGCCCTAGTCGGCTGGGTCACGACATCAGGCGGCGGGCGGGCGACCCAGGCGGCGGCGCCAGCTCCTCTCCGCCTCCTTCCCTCCCCCGCAGCCGCACTCCTGCAGCCCGATTTTTGTCTGAAGGTCAAACCGCTTTATCGCCTGACGCCTGCGGAGCGAGCGGCCCGAGTGGTAAAAGCACGCACGAGGGGGAAAGTCTGCCTCCCGGCTGGGCTCCGAAGGACCTGCGCTCGGTGTCCCCGGTTCCAGAGGGCTCCCGGGCTGGTCATTTCCATTCTGTGCTCAGTCCCAGGGCAGCGAGACATCGGCTTTCCATAAACCTCGAGGCGGAGGCAGATCCCGGATTATAGGTGGCCGGGATCGCACAGCTGATCCCGCACCCGGAGGCCGAGACAGACACGCAAGTGGGTGCCCAATTCCAGAAGGATTTCTCCGTCCGATGACTACAGGCTCCGCGGCCGGCCCCCGGGGTGCGCCAATCGCAGGCCAGGGGGGCTGGAAAACCGGGTTGGCTCGGTTTTCAGGTCTACTCCTCCTCGGTCCTGTAAACAAGAATGCAAACACTGTCCCTTCAGGGGAAGTGACTTCAGTTGGATGGGGCCGAGAGAGCTGAAAAGGGCCGGCCTCCTTTATGGGACAGCTCATTATTAAAAACAAACGTGACCAAATATAAAAGGAAAAAAAAATTCTGGTTTTTATTCCAACAAACAAGTCAGCTATGATGCAATCAGCACTGGAAATAGTGAGATATCACCGGCTCTCTGGGAGTTTATTTTTTACTCAGTGAATTAGTCCTTCCACACTGAGGAGTGCCTTAGGAGTGAAAGTTGGAAAAAGCACCAAGTCTCTACTCCCAAGCGCTTTACAGTCTAGTGGGGCGGGGGCGGGGTACATGGGGGATACCTAAAAGTACTGTGACAGAAATGCGAGACTAGTGGGTGAGAAAGAGATTTTAGATCACACGGAAAACCAAGAACGGCCTCCCAGAGCAGGCTGGCTTTGAGTTTTTGAAGACCGAACAGGTTTGTAGAACAAAGAGAGGCTGGAGAAAGGGCTGTGGGAGGCAGCAGGGGGTGAGAGATCCAGTTACTGAAGGTGACAAAGAGTGAGATCCCCGGGAGCTTGTTTGCTAAGCTATGCACTTTCTCTGGAAGTCAGGGGAACTCTCTGAGGGATTTCAGTGGGGCACGTAAGTGACTTGATTGGATGTGTTTGAGAAAGATTATTTCAGAAGGGATATCAAAGGAGGCCAACCTAAGAAGGGAGTGGGAGTGGAGCTCTGGTAGATGGAAAAGACTCCAAAAGAGAAAGAGAACTTTTTTTTTTTTTTAGGGTTTGATGCCTACAGGGAGGGGAGCAGAGTTGTAGGCTCTCACCCATAACAAAGTACCACAAACTCAGTAGGTTAAACAGAAACTTATTGCCTCACAGTTCTGGGTGCTGGAAGTTTGAGATTAAGGTCCTAGTTCAGCCATGACATTCACTCACCCTGAAAGCTCTAGGAAAGGATCTCTTCCAGGCCTCTCCCCTAGGTTCTTTTAGTTCCTTGGCTCATGGCAATGTGACTCCAATCTTCACATGGGGTTTTCCCTGCACCCTTGTATCCAAATTTCCCTTTTCTAAGAACACCAGTCACGTTGGATTAGGGACCCACCTGCTGCAGAATGGCTTCATTTGAACTAATTGCATCTTCCCTTCCAGTTACTATGACAAAATACTTGAAATAATCAGCTTATTAAAAGGAAAGTTTTATTTGGGCTCATGTTCTGGAGATTTCAGTACACGGTCACTTGGCCCTGTTTCCTTGGGCCTGTAGCAGCACACTACATCATGCATGGTGAAAGAGGCCTGGTCATTTCGTGGTGACCGAGAAGCAAAGAAACAATTCTACCCATAAGATTCACCCAGTGTGAACTGATTGACATGAGGATGCAGATGAGAAGAAATATCAGCTGTAAGTAAATAGGCAAAGAGAGTTGCTCTGAAAGGAAATAGAAAAAGAAAATTAGAAAGTACAAGAGGGGCTGGGTATAGTGGCTCACACACCTGTAATCCCAGAGGCTCAGGAGGCTGAGGCAGGAGGATCAAGAGTTCAAAGCCAGCCTCAGTAAAAGCAAGGCGCCAAGCAACTCAGTGAGACCCTGTCTTGATACAAAATAGGGATGGGGATGTGGCTCAGTAGTTGAGTGCCCATCAGTTCAATTCCCACTACCAAAAAAAGGAAGTACAAGAGGGGCTGGGTGTGGTGGTGCATGCTTGTAATCCAAGCTACTTGGGAGGTTGAGGCAGGAGGATCTCAAGTTCAAGGCCAGCCTGGGCAACTTAGTGAGACCCTATCTCGAAATAAGAAAGGAATGGGCTGCACGTCAGTGGTAGAGTGTCCCTAGGTTCAATCCCCAGTGAGGATGGGGGTAGGAAGAAAGGAAGGTGACCAACAATTAGGGAAGTAGAGTGAAATGTTTAAGAAAGGAGTGATTAATATTGTCCAGAGCTTAGAAGGTCAGACAAGATAATGTTTTTTCTAACATTCTGAGAAACTGCCAGACAGTTTTCCAAATCTGCACCATGTGGGAGTTACAGATTTTTTTTTTTTAATTGAACCCAGGGACACTTAATCACTGAGCCACATCCCCAGCTCTTTTTTCTATTTTATTTAGAGACAGTGTCTTGCTAAGTTGCTTAGGATCTTGCTAAATTGCTGAGGCTGGCTTTGAACTTGTGATCCTCCTGCCCAGATTCTTTTTTTAAAAAAATTAATTAATTTATTTATTTATTCTAATTTGTTATACATGACAGCAGAATGCATTTAATTCATAGTGCACAAATGAAGCACAATTGGGCATTTCATTGTGGTTTTGATTTCCATAATGATTAATAATGTTAAGTATCTTTCTCTTGCTTATTGACCATTTGTACACCTTTGTAGAAATGTCTATTGAAATCCTTTGCCCAATTTTCAAAATTTATTTTTAAAATTGTGGTTATATATCCCTACCATAAAATTTATCATTTTGAGTAGTTTTACGTGTCCAGTTCAATCCCATTGAGTAGATTCACATTGCTGAACAACCAACATTCTTTGCCCATTTTTACATTGTCTTTTCATATTTCTCTTTTGTGGTTTGAATTGTCCTATTCTAGGTTCAAGTCCCTAATCAGATATTTGATTTGCAAATATTTTCCCTCATTCTGTGGGGCGGCCTTTTACTTTCTTATTGGTGTCCTAATATTCTCTAATAAATTCCTTTAATTCTCATACCAACTAGAATAATTTCTATCATCAGTAGCTAAGAATGCTGGCAAATGCGCTGGGGTCTGTTAAATAACATCCTTTTATATTGTTTTCTATCACCTATCTCATATCATATCTTCTATCCAAACTTGCCACTGTACTTTTTTTTTTTTTTTAAGAGATTGAGACAGAGAGAACAAGAGATGGGGGCCCTGGCAGGAGAGAGTTTTTGTTTTTTTTTTTTAAGAGAGAGTGAGGGGGAGAGAGAGAGAGAATTTTTTAATATTTATTTTTCAGTTTTTCGGCGGACACAACATCTTTGTTTGTATGTGGTGCTGAGGATCGAACCCGGGCCGCACGCATGCCAGGCTAGCGGGATACCACTTGAGCCACATCCCCAGCCCCTTTTATTTTTTCTTTAAAGTTTTTTCCATACTATCCGAACTATCCCGAACTATTCCGAATCCCAGCCACATTGTGTATTTCCTGGGCACAGACGCACAACATCAATGGCTGCCATTAATACAGCTATAAGCATAACTTCCAGCAGCCTTCCCTTTATTTTTATTTTTATCACAGTCATGTGGGATCTTACAAGTGCAATCAACGCTCTAGTTAATCCTTTGGCTTTGCAAAAACTTGGAACACAAATATTGTATGTTTGATGGAATTAAATATTGTGCAATTTTCCTTTTTTTTTTTTTTTTGGTATTGGGGGTTGAACTTAGAGGCACTTGACCACTGAACCACATCCCCAGCCCTATTTTATATTTTATTTAGAGATGGGGTTTCACTGAATTGCTAAGTGCCTTACTTTTGCTGAGGCTGAACTCGTGATCCTCCTGCCTCAGCCTCCCCAGCCACTAGAATTATAGGCATGTGCCGCCTCACACTGCTCTTGTGCTATTTTTCTTTGCTTTATTTTCATCCTTCCTTCCTGTGCTGGGAATCGAACACACAGCCTCATACATACTAGGCAATAGCTCTACCACTGAGCTACACTCCAGGCCTCTCCCCCACTTCTTGAGATAGGGGTCTATGTTGCTCTGACTAGTTGAAAACTCCCGGGCTCAAGTGATTTTCCTGCCTCAGCTCTGTCTGGCTCCTTAATTTAATTTTTTATCCTAAAATAATATTTAAGAGAGTTCTTGATTCTCAACTTTTCTCTCAATGGTCTCATTTGAAGGAGTAGGACCTGACATTGGATTTTGGGACTAATCTCTAGTGTCCAACTTGTGACTGGAAGGATGGAGTTTCTTTGGGATCTAATTTTTAGGAGCTTCTGAAATGGTGAAGAGAGGGAGGATATCCCAGATAAAGACTTCAGGACCCAGGAAGGAGCTACATAGTATTATTTGAAATATCACAAGTGTAAAGTGAAATCCTTTCCTGGTAGGTTTTTCAGGTGGATTAGGCTTTGTGACCATCACTTTGTATCTTGGATCTACTCCTTCTTTGTAGTCTACTTTTTTGGGGTGGGGATGGGTACTGGGGATTGAATCCAGGGGCACTTAACCACTAAGCTGCATCTCTAGCCCTTTTTAAATTTTTTTAAAATTTAGAAATAGGATCTTACTGAGTTGCTTAGGTCCTTGCTAAATTGCTGAGGCTGGTTTTGAACTTGTGATCACCTGCCTCAGCCTCCTGAGCTGGGACTACATGCGTGCACCACTGAGCCTGGCTTGTGGGCTACTTTTAATCTCACTTCCTTGCTCCTATACCTACACAACAATCTGTAGTTTTATATTAGGGATTAACAGAAAGATGCCTTTATAAAATAGCTGGAAAAGAGCCTGTATTTGTACAGCCACAGATTCAGCCTGTGTTGACTGAGCACACAGGTTACGCACACCACCACCCTGGCACCAAGGGAACCGAGGTACCTTTCCTATAATAAGCAGTTGGATGACTAATGGGGGCGAGGGTCAACACAAACACAATTAACTCTAAGCCTCTCCATAAAAGAGGTACTAAAAACCATTTTGAGGATTCAAAGGAAGAAGAAATCACATTTTTAAAAAAATTATGTTTTTGAGGTGCGGGGATGGAGCCCCAGAGTCTCATTCATGCTAAAAATTGCTCTACCATTAAACCACATCCTAGCCCCAACCTTTTTTCTTTAGTAGTAGAAAAGGCTTCTTGGAGAAGGTAGGAAAGGAGAAGTTTGGTGCACAGTCAAAGGAACCATGACCTGTTGCCACACTGGAGAAAAAGCCTGGTGGTGTGAGACTTGTCGATCCCACACTTGCCCAACATACATAATTATCCAGATTGCCCAGGACTGTGAGTCACTAAAACGCTCCTTTTAGGTGCTGGTTTGAGAACCTAACTTCTTCTATGCGCTAAGATTAAACTCCATGGTATTCAGTGGCTCCCTCAAATCTACCTAAGCTGTGTTCCCTTGGTTTTGTGATCTCTGCCCCTTCTGAGCCTGGTGTGGCCTCTTCTTCATCGTCCCCAGTCCACATGCTGCCCATCTTTGATTTTGAAGCTCAGCTGGCCGCCCTTGACGCACTGTTTCACTGACAGCACTTCCAGCCCCTGGGTGCTCTGGCTTTTTGTGTATGCAACTCATCTCGTGACTTTGCCTACTCCTCGAGGAGCCTATGTCTTCTTAACATCTGGATTCCTGTCATGTAGTTAGTATCAATTCAAAATTGTTTTATAAATTGCTATGGTTAGGATAAATGTCCCCCAAAGGCTCGAGTGCTAAAAAGCTTGATCTCCAGATTTGCACTACCTGCAGGAGATGGAACCCTTAGGAGGCGGGGCCTATTGGGAGGTCCTTAGATCATAGGGGCCACACTATTGAAGGGGATGGTGGGACCCCACCCCTTCCTCTTCCTCTTTTCACTTCCCAGCCATGAGGTCAGCAGGTTTGCCCCGCTACACATTCCCACCATGATGCTCCATCTTCAGGCCCAAAGGGGCCAACCGACCATGGACTGAAACCTCCAAAACTGTGAGCTAAAATAAATTCCCTACCCTTGAGGATCTCACGGATTTGTTACAGTAATGGAAAACTGAAGGACCCATAAATTTATGAAATAATGTCATTTAACAAAACATTAGTTTTAAATAAAAAGAGCACTACTTTGAAAGAAAACAAAGCTTAATTTTAGTTGTATTGATTGTGGTCATAATGTTACATAGAAATGGAAGACAGTCGGTCTAAGCAAAGGAATATTAATAATTCAAATAAAGAACTCACAGATTCTCATTGCTATGGTCTGATCGTGTGTCCTCAAACTCATATTTGAAATCTTTTTTT
This sequence comes from Marmota marmota marmota, assembly GCF_001458135.2. NCBI lineage: Eukaryota > Metazoa > Chordata > Mammalia > Rodentia > Sciuridae > Marmota > Marmota marmota. The sequence goes on along the minus strand of NW_026000057.1, from coordinate 10,746,811 downwards.
TGCCGTACTGGGGATTGAACCCAGGGCCTCACGCATGCCACAAGTGCTATATGACAAAGCTACATCTTCAGCCCCATATATTGAAATTTAATTGCAAATGTGATTGTATTAAGAGATAGAAGCATTAAGAGTGTGTAGGTCATGAGGACTCCACCCTATGGATGGATTAATGCCCTAATACAAGGGCTCGGGGGAACCAGCTTTTGTCCCTCTGTTTCTTCTGCCACGGGAGGACACGGGGTTCAAGGCACCATCTTGGAAACAGAGAGCAGCCCTCACCAGGTACTGTCCCTCCCTGCACCTTGATCTCAGACTTCCTGCCCTTCACAACGGTGAGAAATGATTTTCTGTTACAGTCATACATTGCTTAGCGGCAAGAGCACATTCTGAGACCTGTGTTGTTGGATGATTTCATCATTGTCCAAACCTCGTTAGAGTCCACCCACACACGCGCAGATGACATAGCCTACTGCGACTACCGCATGGCCTCTGCTAGGCAGCATCAGCAGAGGATGTGGTACACTTAGGAACCAAGGTGAACCAAGATTAAATCAAGCACAGGAGAAAATGATGCCATCAAGACTCGATGAACCTGAGATGAATGAGGTTGCTGCCCGCATTCACAGCACACGGTCCTTCTTGAAACCTTTTTTATAAGTGGAAGGCAGATGCTCTCAAATAATGATACCAAGCCTGGTATAATAAATATATAAACCAGTCACATAGTAGTTTATTATCATGACCAAGTAGAATCTACTGTACATCGCTGTACTTTAATACAACTGGCAGCACAATACGTTTGTGGACACCAGCTATTATCACCACAAACACGTGAGTAAAGCACAGTGATATGATGTTACATCAGCTCTGATGTCAGTTGGCACTGAATGTCAGCTCCACTATAATCATTTTTTTTTTTTTTTTGGTGCCAGGGATTGAACCCAGGGGTGTTTAACCACTGAACCACATCCCCAGCCCTCTTTTGTGTTTTATTTTGAGACAGGGTCTCAATAAGTTGCCTAGACCCTCACTAAGTTGCCGAGGCTGCCTTTGAATTTGTGATCCTCCTGCTTCAGCCTACGGAGCCTCTGGGATTGCAGGCTTGCACCACCATGGCTGGCCACCATGATGATCTTATGGGACCACCATGGTGTATGTGGTTTATCACTGACCAAAACAGCACATACGACACATGGGTGTATTTATAAATCACCCAGACTCGGGTGTTTTTTTTTTATAGCAGCACAAATGAACTAGGATTCTCATCTTTAGGATGTTTGGGAGTACCGGCTAAAGGAAGCCTGGGGAAACATGTTTCCTTTTGCATCATCTCAAAGGGCATAAAACCTGCCTACTTATTCTGCAACCCCTTAATCCCTCTGTGGAAGAGGAATAAAAACATAAAAATTATGACTATGGCCCAGGCACTAAGAAATGGGGTGGAGTGGAACAATTAATTTTAGATTGACTATGGAGTCAGTTCAGGAACATAGGCACTAACGATATTTCAGAACGGTTGGGAAACTGACAAGGAAAACACTACTGGATTCCATTAGAGGAAGAGCGGAGTTTCCTGTAATGTTTTCTTGAAATGATGATGTATTGATCTTCCTGGGCTAATCCATTAGCCATAGATGCTCCTGACTCTCCCTAGATGTTGCTCAATGGAAGCTTCAGGCCATATCGCAAAACCATAAACTTCTTCAAAATGAAGTCCTAAGGCAGAACTTTAGAAAGCCAAGACAGGGAGAGAACTCACGGGGATACTGGTGTGACCTGCAGTCCCAGCTTCTCTGGAGGCTGAGGAGGGAGGACCACCAGAGCCCAGGGGTTGAAGAGGGGTCTGAGCAACACCCTGCCTCAGATAAAACAAGACAACAAAAACCTCTTTCTGGGGACTTGATTACTTTTCTCAGTTCCTTCCCAAAAAATCTCTCATAAATCTCCTTATTTTTTATGCGTGTCTGGAATTTGAAGTTTTGAACCAAAAAGTCTAACTTGAATAAACCAACACAAAACAATTAAAACAGGCAAAGTATTTTATAAAACTGTGCTTCTAGCTGGATGTGTTGGTATACACCTGCAATCCTAGTGGCTCAGGAGGCTGAGACAGGAGGATCTCTAATTCAAAGCCAGCTTCAGCAACTTAGTGAGGCCCTAAGCAACTTTGCAAAACCCTGTCTTCTAAATAAAATATACAAAAGGACTGGGGATGTGGCTCAGTGGTTAAACGCCCCTGGGTTCAATCCCCAGTACAAAAAAACCAACCAACCAACCAACCAACTAAACAAACAAAAACCAAAACTGCACTTCTTAGGACTATGGGGTGTTAATTCTTGCATTGTGAATGAAAAAAACAAAACAAAAAGGACTCATGGAAGTATTTCTCTCAAAATCTCCTCTTATCCAACGTGTTCTTATTTTTCATAATTGATTTTTAATTGATTTTCTAACTTCCAAAAGGTTCTCTTCAACATGTAGAGGTTTATTTATTTTATTTTTGCAGTATAGGGTAGTGAACCCAGGAACATTCTACCTCTGAGCTGCATCCCCAGCCCCCCCTTTTTTAAAATTTTGATACAAGGCCTCACTATGTTGCCCAGGCTGGCCTTGAACTTGTGTTCTTCCTGCTTAAGTCTCCTGCATAGCTGGGACTACAGGTGTAGTCCAATACACCTGGCCAATAGAATTGTTGTTTTGGGCATTGAGGTTTGAACCCAGGTGCACTTAACCACTGAGCCACATCTCAGCTCTTTTTTGCATTTTATTTAGAGACAAGGACTCACTGAGTTGCTTAGTGCCTCACTTAGTTGCTCAGACTATCTTTGAATTTGAGATCCTCCTGTCTCAGCCTCCTGAGCCACTGGGATTACAGGGGTGTGGCACTGCACCCAGCTGTTGTTGTTTTTGTTAAACATTTTTGAGAGGTGCTGGGGATTAAACCCAGGGCTTTTCTGTGTTGTGAGCCATCCATGAGCTGCCTGTGGGCCACCACGCATCAAGCCTAGTGGATAGGAATTACCAGTGTCTGGGAATTATCAGTGGATATTTTCTCTGGTCAACTGCCCAGGGACATTGTGAATTTCTACCTTGCTCTGCCGTGTCCCACACAGCACCTGAGATGGGTGTGTCCTGACAAGATGCCAATCAACCTGCTGACTGCAAGACATCATGAAGCAAGAGTCTGCCCTTAAAATCTTATCCCTGCCTTTGATGTACCCCCTTAATTAAACCTCCGGAGCCATCTTTCCTTTGTCTAGTTCCAGCTTTTGTGTGGACTGGATCTATCAGGGGCTCCACTTTTGTAAATACATTTCTGACTCTTTGTCTTTTGTTTTTCACTAATTATTTTAGACTTTTAAGTTTTCAGGTGGTTTATATCCTCCTTGGCAGGAAGAAGAACCCCCCCCCCCATGAGACACTGGCCGTCGCTCCTTATATTACTGCATGCTCCACATGCATTCTACCACTGAGTTACACCAACAGTGGGGGGGAAAAACTTTAAATAAACATAACTTACAAACAGAAAAGGTCACAAGTACCAAGGCTATAACAGCTCAGCGGGTTACCATAAAGAAATGAATTACAGTAGATGGGGTAGAGAGAGAAGATGGGAGGGGAGGGGAGGGGGGATAGTTGAGGATAGGAAAGGTAGCAGAATACAACAGTTACTAATAGGGCATTATGTAAAAATGTGGGTGTGTAACCGATGTGATTCTGCAATCTGTATTTGGGGTAAAACTGGGAGTTCATAACCAACTTGAATCTAATGCATGAAATATGATATGTCAAGAGCTTTGTAATGTTTTGAACAACCAATAAAAAAAAAAAAAAAGAAACCACAGCACAGCAAATACCACCCAGACCAAGAAGTAGGACACCCAGCCCCCTACATGCCCTCTCTCAAGTATAGCTTTGAGCTAGATATATTTTCCATGGAAATAATATTATTGATGTTAGTAACTGCCCAGATTGCCCATAAAAGCCACAAAATGTACTGGGACTCTAGCAAAATGGCATCATATCAACATCACTGTTTTTGTGGGGAAATGCAATTTCAGTTCCAAATAGGTCAGGGGCTTGTCTGGATTCATCATCCTTGAATTTCAAGGACTCTGGGTGGGTGGGGTACTTGTGGAGGGAGAAGGAGCTATGCCAAGGTCCCCCCTACAGTGGTTCAGGTCAACCCATCCTGGGTTCAACTCACTGTAGGCTGAATTTTTTTTTTTTCCTTTAGGAGATGGGGCATCTCCCTCTGTTCAAGAGAGCCTCTGGTCTGAGCCTCCACAGTATTTGTGTTAGTTGGGAGTTCAGGGACATCCAGATGGTAGAGACAGGGTATTAGAAAGAAGCTGTTAGAGGACAAGAGAAAGAGTCCTGTCCCTATTTACAATAAATCCTATTACCATGATAACTCCCACCACCAGGGACTTATCACTATGACAAACTCCATGCTGAGGTTCAAATTTGAAAATGACCAATGGGGGGTAAAGTGGGCAATATTCTAATTAGGTTTTCTAAAGTAACCAATGGTGGAGGGGGATTGGAAAATATTCTAATAAAGTAACCAATGGGAGCAAATAGGGTAAGGTCTTCAATCAGGTCCGCATAAGGAAGAGAATGCCCCATAGCTCAGGATACAAGGCCTTAATTTCTAGACATTGAGACCCTGAGTCACTCTCCCTTTCTCTCTCTCTCCCTCCTTCCCTCCCTCCCTCTCTCCCTCCCTCCCTCCCTCTCTCCCTCCCTCCCCCCCTCTCTCCCTCCCTCCCCACACCCCTCAACCTCATGGAGTGCTATCTTCACCTTCAATAAATCTGTACTTTGTTACTTCTGTGTATCTTGCTCAATTCTTTGTTTGGACACCAAGGACCTGGACTTCAACTGGACTCCCCAACAGTAAAATTTGGGGGACTACAGGTGTGTACCACCCTGCACTTAACTCAATTTGGGGGGGGGAATATATATATCTCAAAGGGCTGGGGATGTGGCTCAGTGGTTAAGTACCTCCGGGTTCAATCCAGATCACTGAATCAGAACTTCCCTAGGGGAGGCCCGGCTATCCGTTTAACAACAACCCCATGCATTTCTTCCTTTTAATACAATACAGGGAAACTTGGCTTGGTTTAAGAAATATTAAAGAGCGATGGATTCAGTTAAAAGTGTTCTGTAAGCGTTAGGTTTTTGTTTTAGCGGTTTTAGGGCCTCATGCATGCTGGGCAAGTACCCTATCTCTGTGCTATCCCACCAGCCCTATGCTGGTGAAGTTTCATGGAAACATTGTGCAGGGCTTAGAGGGGCATCTCCATTAACCAGTGGCCTAACTTCATGGTTCTTTAATCAGTTGAACATGGAAATAGAAATTAGCATAACCAACCAGTGTTACTGTTAAGAAACTTAGTGGTATGTACCAAGAACCTCAAGGACTGGGGTGGCTCAGTTGTTAGAGCCCAACATTCATGAGGCCCTGATTCAGACCCCAGGACTGAAAAGAAAAAAAAAAAAACTTAAAAATGTTTTTATCTTATTGTCTAGGAATTCCACTTTCAAAATCTTCTGAGTGGTGGTGCAGGTCTGTAATCCCAGCAGCTTAGGAGGCTGAGGCAGGAGGATCACAGGTTCAAAGCCAACCTCAGCAACTTAGTGAGCCCCTGAGTAACTCAGTGTGACCCTGTCTCTAAATAAAAAACAAAAAAAGGGCTGGGGATATGGCTCAGTGGTTAAGTGCTCCTGGGTTCATTCCCTGGTATCAATAAAAGAAGAAGAAGAAGGGGAGGAAGAGGAGGAGGAGGAAGAAGGAGGAGGAGGAGAAGAAGAAGAAGAAAAAAAGTGTTTCCTGAAGCACTGTCAGGTGTGGTGACAGATGTGTGTCTGGACAGCCTCCTAAGAGTACCAGCTCTGGGTCTGCTCTCCACTTCCTAATTGTGCAAACTGGAACATTTGCTCTGAACCTCAGTTTCCTCATCTATTAAATGATAATAATAGTACAGCAGTTACAGGGATTAATTAAAATGCCTAAAGAACTTGGAATGGTGGTTGTCATAGGCATCACTCCAGCGAATCTTAAGTATTATTTACTCTTGTGACAAAAAAACATTTATCACTGTACTGTGTATAATAAGAAATTTTCTTGAAATAATCTAACTGACCAGAAATAGGAGAATGAGTGCATACACTCCTTGCATATTCCTCCAGAAGAATACAGTACACCTTGGGAATAATCGTACTGTGGTTACAAAACCAGGTGCTGCAGCCAAAACACTAGCCTGCCTGTCACTGCTGTGTGGCCTGGTACCTACAATATTCTGAACATTGTGAGCCTCACTTTTCTCATCTGAAAATGGAGAAGAAGAATACCTAGGTCAGGGGTTAACAGGCTCATTCATATATGGAAGGCACTTGTGCTGTATTTTGGATCTGGAATGTCCCTAAGGCCTGTGTTTTGAAGGCTTGGTACCAGCTGTGGCAACACTGGCAGGTGGTGGAGCCTTTAGGAGGTGGGGCCTGGAGGAAGGAAGTTAGACTATTGGGGGTGTACCCTGGCAGGGGGTACTGGGCCCCAGTCCCTCTTTGTCTCTCTTGGTTGATGTGATAAAGACTTCTCTACCACACATTGTGCCATGGTGCACTGTCTTACCACAGGCCCAAAGCAACAGGGCCAAGGGGCCATGGACTGAAACCTCTGAAATTGTGAACCAAAACAAACCTTTCCTTCTTTTAAATTGATTTATCGCAGGCATTTGTTACAGTCATGGAAAACTGACTGACACAACTTGAAACAGGTCTTGGGTTAACCAGTGTTAGTGTCTCCATTGAGAACAGAAGTTCTGAAGCCTGACTGATCCATCACATAGGACACCTCCCAGTCAGCAACTGAGGGAATACATTCCCTTGTACAAGAAGCCAAACAAAACCCAAATTCCCCTTCGAATGAATAGAAGCAATGGTAGATATAAACATAGACCTAGATGTTGTGTGCACAATGACCAGGTGAAGGACCAAGAAAGAGCTGCTCCACAGGCGGCATGAGAATGCACTGATTTAAAAGAAAAATAAAGAAAGAAATGGGATAAAGAGAGAGAGCCCCCACCACCAACAACAACAACAAAAACAGCCGCCATAGCAACAAACAAGACCCAGCAAGAGAAAGGAGCCGAAATGGCTTGCTAATCTGTCTGTGTCCACCTCTTTTCTTTTCCTTGCCAGTTCTACCTGCTTCTGACCTTGGGTTTTTCATACACTATAGGGGAGGGAAAGGGGAAGAGAGTTTCACGTCCATTTAGGGGGACAGATGTACAAGAACAACTTCCAAGGAAAGAACCAGAGCCCCTCCCTATTACTCCACCTGGCTCCTGAAGCCCTCCAGCGGCTGCGGCCATAGCGGGATGTGGATCTCTTCTCCCAGAGCAGGCGCACAGCCGCCTTGGGAACCCAGAGGTATCGGGTTTCTCTGACCCAGTGACCTTGATTCCTGGACTGGATTAGGATCAGTGGTCACCAAGCCCTTCGTGCATCCAGCCCTGTTCTACTGACCTAAACTCCCCTCCTCAAGGACCCTGCCCTCAAGGCCACACCCAGAAGCTTGAGACACCCCCAGGCTGTGTGGCAGTCATGGCCACTGGGGAAAATGGGGGACTCACACTGGAGGCCAGCTGTCCCCGAGTGCCCTGGACAGGGGAAGCCCTGGGCCACCTGCCATGGCTCCCACCACCCTGCCCCTCCCAGCCGTCTGGTGACAGCTCAGACAGTGGTGCCCCTTGGTTTTCTGCCTGAGTTAAATGTGGGGAGAGGGCTGCTTTTTTCAGGTCTTGTCACTATCTTTCCTTGTCACAGATCCAACATGGCTTCTGGGACTTAAGGTCACTGCAGCCTTATAGGGGTCTTTCCATTTTCTTTTGGCAATGGATCAGCATTAATGAGTATTTAGGCTGTGTCCCCAGTAGGCCCAGCACACAGGGAGCATCCAGGGACACAATAGCTATCCAAGTTGAGGGTCTATTGAAGGGAACTTATTTCTAAGAAATCACCAATTGCTCCTGTTTTTTTGTTAAAAATGCTCTTGAGGAGATAGAACAATCCAGGGAAGAGTACAGGTGAAGAATCATATATCCTGAGGGTCTTCATTCTTATCCTTGGGTCCCGATGGAGGACCTCGAGTGTCAGTGATATATCAAAACGATTTGGATGGAAATGCAATCAGAGCCCAGTAGCCTGTGAAGCATTTTGAGGGACCCGTGGAGGGCGACAACCTTGGGGACATCCCAAGACTTTTGCAGCAGACAGAGGTTACTCATCAATATTTGCCTTGAAGCCCCATGCAGAGGCCACCTCACCATGATTCACTCCTGGCATTTCGGTTATCTGCAGCGTTGACCATGGTCTGAAAATACTCAATGGAAATTTTCAGAAATAAATAACTCCTAAGTGTTAAATAACTTGCATTACCATATATTGTTATAACTGTTCTGCGTTGTTATTAGTGAGTGTTGTTCATCTCCTACGGTGTCAAATTTGCAAATTAAACTTTATCATAGGTATGGATGTAGAGGAAAAAAATCATGGACTATATAGTGGGAGGGACTATCTGTGGTTTTAGGTATTGCACTGAAGGAAGGGTTTTGAACATATTCCCCAAAGAAGGAGGGAAGGCAACAGCATTTAAAATTGAGTGAGCCACAGAAAAATGATGCAGATTTGAAACTGTTTTGGAAAGCACACGAGGGCTTTTCATGGGGCTTTTCATGATCCATGGTTCTGAGGCCAGGCTACAGCCTCAAAGTTGAGTTGAAGCTCTACATTCAGAGAAGGGGATGTGGCTCAGTGGGTAGAGCACTCACCTAACAACATGTGGGAGGCCCTGGGTCCCACCCCAGCACTGAGAGGAAACAACAACAACAAACAAACACCACTACCTCCACCATCCACAACCACAAACCCACCAAACTGCAGTTTACCCTTCTGGGAAGAAGGAAGAAATAGGAGGGAGGAAATGCCCCCCCCGGTGAGAACTCCATCCTTGGAAAACCAAATCTCATGCTTATTGATGTGAGGGAGGGTGTGGCATGTACCTTTCTTGAAAATTGAAGCAGAACAGAAAATTCTTGAATGTCAACTAAACCGGTGTTCCTTTCATCGCTCTACTTAGGGAGGCCTCAGGAATACAAAGGTCACCAGTCTCTCTGCTCCTTAGACATCTATGGGAGACTTTCCAACACTTTTCTTTCTTTCTGTTCTTTTTTTTTATACCAGGGATTTGAACCCAGAGGTGTCTAACAATTGAGCCATATCCCTAACCCTTTTTCAAAATTTTTTATTTTGAGACATGGTCTCACTACGTTGCTGAGGCTGGCCTTGAACTTGCAATCCTCCAGCCTCAGCCTCCTGAGCTGCTGGGATTACAGGCCTGTGCCACTGTGTCTAGCTCCAACCATTCTTTTGATCCCATTGCATTAGACTCTGGGCTGCAGGGCCTCAGTTTTCCCAGGGGTTTCCACAAAATGGGCCTGGTGAAGAAATGATTCCACTTTTGTCTAATCTTAGAATTCACAGTGGACCTTCCGACAGGACACTTCTCCATCTTTGATGTGGGTATGGTTTCAGTTCTGCCCTCTGCCCCTCTCCCAATTCCAGATCTGGCCTTGCAGGCTGTGCTTCTGAACTTAGAGAACACTGAAATGTTCTGTGTTACAATTCTCTGCAGCAGCATCTGGAGACTACAGTCAGAAGGGGGAAGGTTTATCTAGGAGGGAAAGGGCCACGCTCTATGGAGGGCCATCCATGAATTTTATCTTTTCAGTCCTCTTAATGGCCCAATAATGTCGGTACTATGAGACCTATTTTCAAGAAAGGATAATGAAAAAAAAAAAAAAGAAAGAAAGGATAATGAGAAGTGGAGAGGGTGAGAACTGGAGAAGTTCACTATTAGCCACTAGACGCCTGGAGACCTGAGATTTGCGTCCAGCTCCGTGTGCTCCGGGTTCAGGTCTTGGCACAGCCATGGAACATTGTACTTCTCATAAAACATACCGTGAAACTTTTAGATAAACACAAACTTTAGATAGACAAGTATTTGCTTATGGTACAAAGTAACCAACTCAAAAGAATTACCTCCTGAGAAAATCGGAAGCATTGTTTTGGGCTAGGGTTGTAGCTCAATGGTAGAGCGCTTGCCCTGCATGAGGATTTGATTCTCAGCACTGGATAAAAATAAATAAAATAAAAGTGTTGTGTCAAAAAAAGCGCATAGTTTTCATATTGCACATCAGATTTTTTTTTTTTTTCAGTGCTGGGGATGGAATCCAGGGCCTCGTGCATGTAGGTCAATGCTATGTCACCTCCAGTCCCTCATCTATTATTCTTAAGTGAACCTTCAACAGAGATAAGCATGAACAACAATGAGCTCAAGGGTGATTTCAAACCATCCTCATACTTGTGAATCCCTGGGAGGGAAATTTGTTAGGTCTAGGGTCATAGACTAGGAATTAGGAATAAATTTGAAGATATTGCCTTATGGACAAATCACAAACTGGTGGCCCAGCCGGACATATTCATCCAGAGCCACCCATTGGCCAGCGGTGGAGCAGGGACCGGGCCTCCAACTTGCCAGAGACCAGCCCCTGCTCTTTCTAGGATACTGCATTCTCCTACAGCCCTCTCTCCCGAAGTCAAAAATAAGCCAGAGTGATATTTAGCAAAGATGGTCAGTATTTAGGACTGTCACTGAGTGGTGACAGTGAGATTGGGTAGAAGAAATAAAAAGATAGGTAGAAAAAAAAAAAAACAAAAGGAGGGGTAAGAAAAATATGTGTGTGTGTGTGTGGGTGTGTGTATGTGTATATATATTTGGTATCAGGGATTAAACACAGGGGCCTTAACCACTGACCACATCCCCAGGCTGTTTTTGTATTTTATTTAGAGACAGAGTCTCACTGAGTTGCTTAGTGCCCTGCTTTTGCTGAGGCTGGCTTTGAACTTGCAATCCTCCTGCCTCAGCCTCCCAAACTGCAGGGATTACAGGTGTGCACCACTGCCCTGGCTCTGATCTGTTCTTTACTTATTCCTTCAAAATCTTTTGAGCCAGTAGTAAGGCTGTAGGCACTTAATAGGTTAAAGATAAGCCCCGACACGCCTTCTTTTCCTTACCTTTCACACATTTGTCTCTAAATCGTTCATCCAACAAATATTTTTTTATTTAGATGGGGTGCACCACGGTGCCTGGTAAGAAAATATAATTTTCATCTGAAGTTCTGCGTGCCTTTTCAGGCCTGTCACTCTCAAATTTCTGAGACATCTATAAATCTTAGAGTTGCTGAATATTTGACCATTTATGAAAATTACTTTGTGCCTTTGCAATGAGTAGATTAGGCAGAGAGAGTACACATTTTAAGAAATGTGTAATTTAGGGGACTTTCCGACGTTATCTACTGACCATATCAGGCTAAAGATCCTGAGAACAGCAGATACTACAAACCATCTGTGATCACCAGACTGATGTCACCTCTATATACCTCCATGCCCACCCCTCAACACCCCTTCCTTTAATCTTGAACAGTCTGAGAATCCCAAAAGTGCCCCACTCTCCAGCTGCCTGTATTCTCCCTCCAGTGTTTTCCTTAATAAATCTCTGTGCCTTTGTGATTGACACATCCTTAAATTCATTTCTGCAACATCTGCCAAAGACCCCACTTGTCCTGAGTTGAGCTCCCTGTCTCCAGGAAGTCCTCTGACCTCTTCCGGTGACAGTAGCCATAATAAATGAATTGGCATTTACTCTGTATTGCAGAGTGCTGAGCGCTGTATAAAGGACTTATGCTCTTTATCACATTTAAGTCTCACAATGGCCCAGGAAATAGATTTGCATCTTTGTTATTTAGCCAAGGAGAGTAAAATTTGGGAGACAAGGTCACTTGCCTAATATTCCACCAGTAAAACATATAAGGTAATGCTCAAGCCCAAGTGTGTCAGAATCAAAGCTCTTGCTCTTAATGTGTGTTCTTCAGCTGCAGTCTCCTGTGTTCCCTCATGGGTCACCTCCCACCTGTGTGACAGGGCTGAGCCCCCAACACTTCCCCTCAAGGGGTCCTTCCTAGGATTTGCCTCATTTCACAGATAAAGGAACCAGAGCACAGAGAAGTAATTTGCACAAAGGTACACAGCTAGTCATTAGAACGATGTGATATTGTAGCTTATTACATAATAAGAAATGCAAATTTGGTCTCTCCCCTGTTTCCTTGCACACAGTTTCTAAAACCTTTGGAACCTTCAAAGTGATAAATTATCTTTGAATGTTAATGAGATGGCTGACTAATGGCTGGGGCTCTGGGCCCAGGGCTCAGGAGGGAGCCTCAGGAGGCTTGTCAGGGGAAGGAAACAGTGAGGTTAGAGGGTTGGAACTTGCAGCCCCAACCCCCACTGCACAGCCGACCCCCACCTCCAGAGGGCAGAGAGGGACTGGAGATGGACTGAGTCGCCAAGGGCGGTGATTCAACCAATCATGCCTATGTTAAGAAGTTTCTATAAAAACCCAAAGGGACGGTGTTCGCTCAACACGTGGAGGTCCAGGGACACCGAAGAGGCCACGGAGGCCCCTCCGCCCTTCCCCCACTCCTTGCCCTAAGCATCTCCTCCTCTGTGATACCTTTTAGGCTAAACCAGTGAACACGATTCAGTGTTTCCCTGAGTTCTGTGAACCCGAGGAGGGGTCCTGGGAACCTTCAGTTCATAGAACAAAGTTAGACAAAAACACGTGGCTAACTATCGCTCGCGCGCGCGCGCACACACACACACACACACACACACACCCCAGTGGTCATGGGAACCGCTGATTTACAGCCCGTAGGTCAACCTGGGGCTTGCACCTGGCCTCTGGGATGGCGGGGTGGATTAGTGAGGTCTCCAGTGGACCTGGGAGATGGGTGATGGACACCTGTCCTCTCCCTTCTACACCTCCACCTGACTCCAGAGAATCCAAGTTCACGGTCAGAGTCAGCAGCTCTGTTCCTTTAGGAGACCAGCGCATGGGGCACCTCACCTGAAGAGCCATTCACAGGAGCCTTTGGCCCCACTTGGGACCTGTCTCCTGTTTTCATACAATGGCTCAAATCTCCATGTGGCTTTTGTGAGAAACAGAAAGCTCAGTGGTCCATTTTTAGAATGGAATATTTAGCCTTAATTGGCAAGATCCAGTTGTAGCCATTTTAACTATAGCCCTTCCCTTTGCCCGCCCCAATTTTAAAATTAGCCAGTCGCGTAAACGGTGACCCCGAGCTCCTCCTATCAGGGCAAGGGGGAGCGCTGCTCTAGGGGATAAACGCAGGTGGCCTGGAGGCTAGGTGGCCTGCTAGCCAGGTTGGCAGCCAGGAGGGGGTCCTGGGAACCTTCAGAAGTAGAGTTTGCCTCGCCCACCCAGTTCAGAACAGTGTTTGATTTCTTGCAGCATCTCAGTATTTCTAACAATTTGGGTCAACTTTATTTGAAAAACAGGCTTTGCATTCTGCTGTAAATTCTTCAGGAGCCACAAAAGCATGGTGGCTGTAAACATGATGCATCTAGACAGTAGGTAGAAACTGTGGGCATCGGGAGAGGCAGGGAGATCTTTAAAAGCCCTAGATGTGTTACCTCCGTGGGGCTCAGCCTCTTCCCCTTATCAAACACAGACCTGAGTTCATTGACTTTACACCACGAGGCTCATCAGAAAAGCAAGGGCACAATTCTCTGATCAAAGCTGCCTGGGAGGAGTCTTCAGTTCAGCAGGAGGCAGGAACTTCTAAAGCCCTTCCCAGGACTTCAGCTATTCCCCCCTCCTGCCCCTTCTGGCAACACAACCCTTCACTTGCCATGCATTTGTCCTTCCGTGCTGGGACAGGCATCTTAGGGCTAAATGGGCCATCCAAGATGACGACATCAGGCACCAGACACCAGATCTCAGACCTGAACGGGGTTCTGCCCTCATCATTCCTACACAAACCAGAAAGCTACCTGGGTCAGAGGCCCGGCTCAGGTTTCACCCCCACCTCCCACAGTGTCCTCTGGCTCCCAGCCTTCTCCCTTGGGTAGTCAAGGACAAACTGCTTTGTTTGCCTGGGTCAGTTCCTTCAATCTAAGGCCCCACTACAATGGCCCTACTACCCTTTGAGCACTTTTATGGTGCCATAAAACTTTACAGCAGCCTGCTGGAATAAAACCGTCCCCACATTTCTGAATGGAGCTATTTATGACAGACCAGAGCACTATGCCCCCTGATAATACTAGCAGATATTAGGCTTTTTCTTTTCTTTTTTTTTAATTTTTTTAATATTTATTTTTTTTTTTAGTTTTCGGCGGACACAACATCTTTGTTTGTATGTGGTGTTGAGGATCGAACCCGGGCCGCACGCATGCCAGGCGAGCGCGCTACCGCTTGAGCCACATCCCCAGCCCAGATATTAGGCTTTTCAAAAGGGAGTGAGTTACAGCCACTGACAGCTGGCTTATGGGAACCCCATCATGGTAGAGCTAAGCCGACTGTGAACAGCTCAGCTAGAAAACAGCGTTTGAGTCCCACAACATCAACCAGAAATGAATGGCCTTCTGCTTCGCCACATCCATGCTGCTTGAGTGTCTCAAATCCGCCTGCATCTCTCCCCCAATTTTTTGGCTTCCTGGCTCTTTTCTTGCCTGGGTTGGCAGGGCTCACTATGAGCTTTGTCAGCAAATCCCAGGGAACTGGTTGGTCTTTTCCTTCAGTCGTTAGCAGGCAAGAAATAAAAACCAGGAAAAAGCTGGCAGCTCAATCACAGATTGTCTCTTCCCGTGCCCGGGACTAACCAGCCAGTGCAGAAAAGTATCCTCAGACCCCTTGAAGCCTCCTTACCTGCCATCCATAACGGCCATTGGTGCATCAGACACTGGCCCCAGCTTCCTCCAAATGGGGACTCTGCTCCCTGCAGCCCTCAGACAATTGGGCCCATTATAGTCATCAGGCTGCGGAGTTAAAGGGTGGCCCTTAGGAAAATATAAACAGCTTGTCAGCACAAGCCAAAGGGGCGGGGCTGCGGTGCCAGGGGACAATGGGATCCAATGACCAGCCTCTTGGGCCTGTGTTTGCTTAAGATATTGTGTTTCATTCTGAAGTTGGGAGTTGGGAGTAAGGAGCACTAAATAGAAAGGCCAATGCCTCTTTTTCTTCTTCTTCTTCTTTACATTGAGGTTCTAGATTTCTAATGTTTTTCTTTCTTTCATTTCTTTGGATTGAACCCAGAGGCACGCTACCACTGAGCTACGTCCCCAGTCCTTTTAATTTTTCATTTTGAGACAGGGTTTCCCTAAACTATCTAAGTTGACCTCGAACTTGCCTTAGCCTCTCAAGTAGCTAAGATTACAGGCGTGCGCCTCAGTGTCTGGCTATTTCTGATGTTTCTTTAACAACCATCTTTGCGTGGGTAACACCCTCATGTACCTCTCAAGCTTGAATCCTGCTCTGAAATTCAGATTCCTAATTATAACTATAGGACACATGTCACTGAAGCTTCTCGACTCTCCAAGCCAACGTCTCCCCATCCAGTCTTGCCCACCTGCGACATATTTGCTTTTCCCATTTTCACGGAGCAGGTGTCTGAAACTATGGGCTCTGAGTTCCCTTCATGAAGCATCAATGTCCTAGATTTCAGTTTCCAAGTACCCAGAAGAAAGCTTCTGATAGATGCACCCAACAAGTCAGGCATCTGAGATTGGCATTGCCTGGGCTCTATGTCAGGAAGTGTCTGACTGCCACAGTGAGGGGAGGGGACATTACAGAGTAGAACTGTCTGGGCTTCCTTAAGTATGTAGTATCTCATTGACTCAGGCCTGAGCAGAACCCCTGACAGTATAGTGCAGGGTGTTCTTCAGGAAGCCTTGGAGATATGGTTCCCACAGAGGCTGAAGCCCTGCTCTGGGAGTCACCACTCTGGGCAGGCAGGGTGACACAGAGCCAGGAGTCCATGATCTCACAGACTTTTAAGGTCAGGGTCTGGAGGGTGGCCAAGGCTTTCTCTGGCAGAACTTGACAGGATTCTGGGTTTAAACCGGTCTGTCTTGAGCTAAACTGGTCCTTGACCCTAGGGACACAGGCTTCAAGTCAGATTCTGGAAGCAGACGGTAGGTTATGGATATGGTCTTCAAGGGGTCTTCAGGCATCTGAGCATTTCCTATGGATGGCTTTCAAGGAAGGAGACAGAGTTCATATGAGGCCTTCTTCCTGGAGGAAGTCCCTCTTGAGGAACTGAGAAATAAGTGGGGAACCAACTGCTTCTCCTTCCCTGGGGAAATGCAGGCAGAAGTATAGATGTGGGAAAGAAGGAGTCTGTAGGTAAGGAGCAAATTTTGCCAGCTTGGAAAGTTCCCAGATGCACCTCATTTCTACCTCCTCCCTACCATGCAGGTCCACCCCTTTTGGGACCTTCCTGGTATTTTGGAGGGGCATTGTGAAAATCTCAGCGCTTACAGCACAGGTGTAGTAAATTTTTCTCTGCTTGACCCACAGAAAGGGGCAGGTGAGGAATTTATCCAAGGTTCTTCCTTAAAGTTCTACTAACACCTGCTTCACCCCGATCCTCGGACAGTCTTCTGTTGTATGCCCCTTATGGGACTTTGGTGAGCATCAAATGGCCCTGGCTCCGGATCATAGAATCCAGAAGTTCTGATGAACATTTCATAGATCCAGCACCTCCTGGGGCGAACCTTCTTGGCAAGCAGAGCATCAAGCCCACCCAGCTCAGCTTGGAAGGCTGTCAGCTAAGGCACCATCATTAGGCCTCGCGAGGGAGGCAGGGATAGGCCAGGACTTCACCAGGGCCTTCAGGGTCTCACTGCATGTTCAGGGGGAGGCTTTCCTGATCAGCGGCAGGAAGAGCACCTGGGTAGTTCTTTCAGAGTGAAGTAGCCACAGCCTCATCCTTCAGTAGGCCCCACCCCTCAGTAGGCCCCACCCCTCAGTAGGCCCCACCCCTCAGTAGGCCCCACCCCTCAGTAGGCCCCACCCCTCAGTAGGCCCCACCCCTCAGTAGGCCCCTTCATTTCCAGGAGTCTGGGTGGGGCCTGACTGCACATCATCACGTGACCAGATTTGGACTTGGTTGGCCAGATGCCCAGACAACCTGGAGAACCAGGCTCGAGAATTCTGACCTCTCTTGCTGGGCAGATTGGAGCTAAGTATTCTTTTAAATTTTTAATTTCATTTTGATTGCCACAATTATAGTATATACTTATAGGGGTGTGGTGTGATAGTTTGATATAGATATACATTGTGTAGCAGTCAAATCAGGATAATCGCATATCCATCACCTTAAATATTTATTATTTTTTCTTTTTTTGTGGTGAGAATGTTCAAAATCCTCTCTTCTAGCCATTCTGAAATATACAATACACGGTTGTTAATTATAGTCACCCTTCTGTGCAACAGAACAACAGAATATTTATTCCTCCTATTTAACTTTAACTTTATGGCAAATGTCAGGATTTCATTCTATTTTTATAGCTGAATAGTATTCCATTGTATGTGTGTGTGTATTGTTATATACAGACATACATACATATATTTATGTATGTATATGTATATATGATTTTCTTTTTCCAGTTATCCACTGATGACCACTTAGGTTGATTCCATGTCTTGGCTTCTGTGAATAATGCTGCAATAATCATGGAAGTGCAGATCTCTTTTCAACATACTGATTTCATTTCCTTTGGATATATGCCCAGCAGTAGGACTGCTGGCTCATATGGTAGTTCTATTTTTAATTTTTTGAGAAACTTTCATGTTTGAGAAACTTTCATTCTGTTTTCCAAAATGGCTGTATAATTTCCATCTATATCAACAGTGTGTAAGAGTTTCCCTCTCTCTACTTCTCTATAGCCTCATTAGCATCTGTTACTTCCTGTCTTATTGATAATAGCCATTCTGAGGTCCAGTGATAGTTATTGTGTTTAGATTTGGTTTTCCTGAATGGTTACTAATGTTGAGTCTTTTTCAGACGCCTGCTGGATATTGTGGTTATTATTATTTTCTGTACTGAGGGTTGAAACCAGGGGTGCTCTACCCGCCCTGAGCTACATCCTTCTCAATTTTAAACTTTGAGACAGGGTCTCCTTAAGTTTCCAGGTGAGCCTCAAACTTGAGATCCTCCTACCTCAGCCTCCAGAGTAGCTGGAGTTACAGGTGTGTACCACCATACCCTACTCATGTCATCTTTTGAGAAATGTCTTTTGACCATTTTTAAATCAGATTATTATTTCCTCTACTGAGTTTTTCAGCTTCCCTCTGTGTTCCAGATACTAACTCCTTGTCAGATGCATAGTTTTACAAATATTTTCTCCCATTCTGTAGGATGTCTCTTTACTATTGTTCCCTTTGGTGTGCAAGAACTTTTTGGTTTGATGTCACTCCATTTGTCCTCTTTGGTTTTTGTTGCCTATACTTTTGGAACCATTTATTTATTTATTTATCATTGTGGTGCTGGGGATTGAACCCAGGGCCTTGCATGTGCTAAACCTGTGCTTTACCACTGAGCTATATACCCTCAGCCCCTTTGTTACCTACACACTTGAGGGCTTATCCAAAAACATCTTTGTGCACACTAATGTCATGAAGCATACTGTCTTCTAGTAGTTTCATAGTTTCAGATTTTACATTTAAGTCTTTAATCCATTTTGAGTTGATTTTGTGACTGGTGAGAGATAAGGATCTAGTTTGATTCTTTGCATGTGGAGATAGAGTTTTTTTCAGCACCATTTGTTAAAGAGACTGTCCTGCTGTGCGCAGTGGCACATGTCTGTAATCCCAATGATTCAGGAGGCTGAGGCATTGGGATTGCATGCTCCAGGCCAGCCTCAGCAATTTAGAAGACCTTGTCTCAAAACAAAAAGGCTGGAGGTGTAGCTTGTTGGCAAAAGAGCCCCTGGTTTCTACCTAGTACTGGAATGAATGAATGAATGAATGAATGAACGAATGAATGAATAGATTGTATTTGGCCCACTGTGTGTTCTTGGCACTATTATTGAAAAGCATCAGCTGTACAAGTTCATTTTTCAAATGCTCATTTAATTTGCACATGTGTAACAAAACAGAATTTAGTTCAGTATATTTGGAAGAAGGCAGGCCAGCTATGGCTTCTCTCTGTTGACTGGAATTTTGCCTTTAAATCTACTACACCAGTTAAACATTTCAGTACCCTATGATAACAACCAGGCCCCAGGAAATGAACTGTGCCTGTTTTTTTTTTTCTTTATATGATTTCTAAACAATGCACTGACGTAGAGATAAATTTAAGAGCTATTTAGTTGATTGTATGGCATTGGATAAATTACAGGCATACAAACTTAGAGAAAAGTTACAATTTGGAATAGTCATGATTTATAAAGGGAAATGCAGTAGTTACCAAAATTACTTCATAGAGAAACAGAAAAATGTTGAAATATACTCATTTTCCACGAAGTTCATAAGCCCTCCTGAGGCTGATTATAAAAGCAATAATCCAAAGATGCTATCCTTTCTACTCTATATGAGTTTTTAAATATTTATGATTCAGAGAATACAAATTAATATACAAATACAAATTAATCTTGTTTAATTATTAATACAAATATAAATTAATCTTGTTTAATTGTATTGAAGTAAGCTCATCTCTAACTCATGTCTTTAGATTTTAAGGTACAGATTACCTTCTGGAAAGAACCTAATTTTCCTCTGATGTATTAAGATCTTGTCATTAAAAAAACCAAAAGCTTCAGGATACCAAAAATAGAAGCAATGAAAGAAAAAAATTAAAAAAATCTTTGTACCTTGAAGGATATATTACCCATAGACAGATAGATTATCTACAGGATAGGGAAAATATTTGTAAATCATCTATCTCTCTGATAAATTTCTAGTAACCACAATATATAATAAACTCTCACAATTCAACAAAAAAGCAGTACAATTAAAAAATGTGTAAAACTCTCACATAGCCATTCTTCAAAAATAATACATAAAGGGTCAACAAGTGCATGTGAAGATGCTTACATCAGTCATTAGATAAGTGCAAATAAAAATATAGTGCAATGCCACCTCATACCTACTAAGATGACTGGAAAGAAGAAAGAAAGAAAGAAAGAAAGAAAGAAAGAAAGGAAGGAAGGAAGGAAGGAAGGAAGGAAGGAAGGAAGGAAAGAATGAATCAAGTGTTGAGGAGAATATGGAGGCTTGCTACCCTTGTACTTTATTTTTGGGAATATAAAATACTTCTGTGGCTGTGGAAACAATTCCACCATTCTTCAGAAGGTTACACAGAATTACCATATAACCCAGTGATTCCACTCCTGGATGATACATGAAAGAAATGAAAACAGGATTCAAAGACAGATATGTATACCCCTTCTCAGCATCAACATTCACAATTACTACAGGAGGAAACTGCCCCAATGTTCATCAACAGATGAATGGATGAACAGGTTGCAATGTACACATGCAATGGAACATTATGTAGCCTTAAAAAGGAATGAAGTTCTAGCCTAGACTACTGAAAACATTAAGCTAAGTGAAATAAGGTAGACACAAAAGATTATATATTGTATGGTTCCATTTATATGAAATTCTCAGAATAAATAAACTCAAAGAAACAGAATAATGATTGATGGCTGCCAGTGGCTATTGGGAGTGGGGATGGGGAGAAAATGCTTAATGGACATGAGGTTTATTTTGTAGTGATGAAAATATTCTGGAATTAGATAGAGGTGATGGCTGTGTGACACTGTAACATTCATCATGTTTAAATGCTTAATTATAAGATGAATGTTCTTAAGTTTCAGTATCTCCTGGGTTTAACTGAAAGACCAGCCTGCAAGTTTACTGATGTTTTAGAAGGAGGATTTATTCAGTTGTTCATTCATTGTATTTATGCATTATCCACCATCTAGGAAGCTCTGGGGGTCAGGAGCTGCACCTGCACCTTCCCTCCCACAGGTGAGGAAGAACTTCCTAGTGGGGAAGGAATGTGGTGTGCAGGGCAAGGTCACTGGTGTTTGGAAGTGGCTGCCATAGGCAAGGTGGTTTCCTGCGTGATCCCATTTAACATTCAGAACAGGGCTGGGGGCTGGGGATCTCGCTGTGTGGCAGAACAAGTACTTGTCTGTTCAACGAGAGGAAGAAAGAAAGGAGGGCCTGGCAGGGTGGTGCATGCCTGTATCCCCAGCAGCTCCGGAGGCTGAAGCAGGAGGATCATGAGCTCAAATTCAGCCTCAGCAACTTAGCGAGGCCCTGTCTCTAAATAAAATTTAGAAATGGGCTGGGGATGTGGTGCAGTGGTTAAGCGCCCCTGGGTTCAATTCCTAGCACCAAAAAAATAGATAAATAAATAAGGGAGAGAAGGAAGGAAGAAAGGCCAAAACCATTTGGAGTGATGGTGGGAATTCTCATTCCCATTTTAAAGATAAGGAAACTGAGAATCAGAGAATATATTAACTTCTTAGAGTCACCCAGCATGTAGGCAGTGGAGCCAAGTTCTTTTTTTTTAATTAGTGCATATTGATTACATATTATTATAGGTTTCACTGTGGCATATTCATAAACATACTTTGATCATTTCTGCCCCCTCCCATTTGCCCTCTGTTACCCTCTCTTGCCAAGATCCCCTTCCATAGTGGCTGTACTAATTTTATTTCCACCAGGATGTAGAAGGGTCCTTGTTCTTGGCATCTTCTCCAGCATTTGTTGGTTTTCGTCTTCTTCTTTTTTTTTTTTCTTTAAAAAAAATGTGTTCTGTTTAGGTATACATAATGTGCATGTTGACATATCATACACACCCACAGTATAAATTATTCTAATTAGAATCCCATTCTTGTGATTGTACATGACGTGGAGTTCCACTGATGGTGTATTCACAGATGAACATAGGAAAGTGATGTCCAATTCATTCTCCTGTCTTTCCTATTCTCATTCCCCTCCCTTCCCTTCATTCCCCTTTGTCTAAGCCAGTGAACTTCTCCCCACTTCTTCCCTCCTCCCCACTTATTGTGAGTCAGCATCTGAATATCAGAGAGAACATTCATCCTTTGGTAGGATTGGCTTATTTCACTTGGAATGAAAGTGGCTTTTGTATTCTCTCTCTCTCTCTTCTTTTTTTTTTTTTTAAACCAGGGATTGAACCCAAGGGTACTTAACCACTGAGCCACATCCCCAGCCCTTTTAATTTTTTAGTTTTAGACAGAGTCTCACTAGGTTGCTTACAGTCTTGCTAAGTTGCTGAGGCTCACTTTAAACCTCAGCCTCCTGGGCCACTGGGATTACAAGCTTGCCTGGCTGGTTTGGGTATTCATGATGATAGCCATTCTGACTGGGGCGAGATGAACTGTCAATGAAGTTTTGATTGCATTTCCCTGATAAGCCAAGTTTGTTCCCATCTACTCTGCCACTCCTGGGCAGAGGGGGATGAAGGTCTGAATCCATTGGGAAACAACTGCTCCCCAGTCAGAAATAAAAAATAAAATAATGACTAAAATGTAGTAAAAGGCATTTTAGTTATCAAAAGAGCAGTGGGTCTCTCTTTTTAGTGGGATGAATACACAAACAAGGGGAAAAAAAAACAATTTTCAAACTTTTATTGAGAAACTATCAATTACAAAACCCAGCCATGGAGCTTTAGAGGTTTAGGGATTTTTCTAAGTAATTTGACCATACACCCTATTTTTCAGATAGGAAAAGAAAATGAGCTACAAAATGAACTGACTTATCAGAGAACCAAAACTTTTTTTTTTAATCAAAGAAACCATAAATTTTAAAATTTTTAGTGTTTTAGATGTACATAAATAAAATAATGTTTATTTTATTTATTTATTTTTTATGTGGTGCTGAGGATCAAACCCAGGGCCTCACACATGCTAGACAAGTGCTCTGCCACTGAGCCACAGCCCCTGCCCAGGGAACCAAGACTCTTTAACACTTAGTCCAAGATTTTTTTTCCCACTGTGCCATACATACAAAATTAAGAAACTGATCCCAAACTAGGTGCTGTGGGAAATGCCTGTATTTAGAGCTTCTCAGGGAGTTGAGACAGAAGGGTCACAAATTCAAGACCAACCTCAGCAACTTAGTGAGACCCTGTCTCAAAATGAAATAAAAAGGGCTGGAGTTGTGGCTCAGTGGAAGAGTGTTTGCCTAGCATGTGCAAGACCCGGGTTTGATCCTCAGTACCAAAAAAAAAAAAAAAAAAAAAGGAAGAAAGAAAGAAATTGGCCCCACGATTAATCTTTCATGAAATAAGTTGCAAATTCTCCACCCTTCATCTTAGCAAACAATTGGTACTCTAACAACTCTTAGTATAATGACCCACATACTGGTTGACATTCTCAGTGAGTTTTCTAGTCTGTTCATCATATATTTTATCAAAAAATCTATAAAGAAGAGAGATAATCACAAGCTATAAATCTGGGAAGGAGTAATTTTCAATGCTTTTTTTCCAGCCCTCTACCATGGAGCTGCGTCCCTAGTCTCTGAACTTAGTTTTAATATCCACCAGGCCTTGGAAAGATGAAACCAGAAATGAACTGAGAACAAGGAGGAAGAAGAGACTTGGAAAACATGGACAAGAATGTCTCCAAGGAAACACAGCCACGTGAGGCTAGAACTCTCTAGCAAAGCTGTTCCATTCATCCCTGGGCCCTGTTTCTTTCCTGACCGTCACAGCCGTTGGTCTGTTGCTCTTATTAAACATAAGACTCAAAATAATTACAGGGGCAGGGATGTATTCTTTTAAAAGATGAGGAGATGACATCACTACTTTTTGAATTTCAAACCATTAGATTATATAATTCAGAAAATTGCTATCTGCCCTTTGAGGATGCTCATCATCCAATTAAAATTTTACCCTCGATTCAAAACAACTGCCTCTTAGTCAGCCCACTCTTGGCGACCTGAAGCTTCCATTACCCATAGGTGGAGGTCTGCCCCTCCCCTCCAAGAGCGGAAGCCCCAGTTGACTGGCTAGTCCAACATCTTGTGGAGCACTCATTGTCAAGTCCAACACACAATTTCTCCGCTGAAGGGGAAACATCATTGTCTACTGACATATATTTTTTAAGGAGATATGCACAGAAACTATATTCTTATATCAAGAGACCATGTCATAATATGCTTAATGGGACTGAGCAGAGGCACAGCAGAGGCCCTCTGGATGAATGAATGGTCAGACGCCTTAAGTCTTCTCTGATGATCCCAGAAACTACAAACTTCTAAGTTTAAATTATATTTATATAATTTTTGCAGAGCTAGGGATTAAACCCAATTCCTCATGCTGCTAGGCAAGTGCTTTGCCACTGAGCTACAGCCATAGCCACATATTTTTAAATTCTTTCTTTTCCTTTGACTCACTGATTCGTTTGGAGCTGGGGATTGAACCCATGCCCTCATATATGCTAAGCACAGCTTTACCACTTTGACCAGCATCCCCTTTCTTTTTCAAGAAATAAAAGGATGCTATCTTAGTCCATTAGGGCTACTATGACAAAATACTATAAACTTCATGGCTTATAAACTTGATTTTTTACAGTTCTGGAGCTGGAAATCCAAGGTCAAGGAACTGCCAGATTCCATGACTGGTGAGGGCTTCCTTATCAATTAACAACTGTCATTTTGCTGTGTCCTCCCATGGAGGAAGGGGCAAAAGGTTCTTAGGTGTCCTTTATAAGAACACTAGTCCTGGGGGTTGGGGAAATAGCTCAGTTGGTAGAGTGCTTGCCTAGCATGCACAGAGCCCTGGGTTCAATCCCCAGAATCACCATAAAACAAAAACCACGAATCCCATCCATTTTATATCAATGGAATCATATCTTGTCCAGTCTTGGAAATCCAAAGCTTTAGTCACCCACTGGTAGTGATCCCCCAACCATCTGAAAAAGAAACTGCTTTTTCATATGGCTTCTTGCATTCCATGTAACTATTTTGAGATTGATCTGCTTGTTCAGTAGATTAATAGTTCACTATTTTTTATTCCTGAGTGATGTTCCATTATGTAAATATGTCACAATTTGTTTATTCACTTGCTTATTTAACTTTATTTATTTATTTTTTCAAAGTTGGCCCTGAATTCCCGGGCTCAAGCAATCCTCCTGCCTCAGCCTCCTGAGTAGCTGGAACTACAGTCACATATCGCCACATCTAGCTTTCCTCTCATCTTCCTTCCTCCCTCTCTTTCCTCCTTCCCTCCTTCCTTTTTTTATACCAGGGATGGAGTCCAGGGGCGCTTAACCACTGAGCCACATCCCTAGTCCTTTTTTACATTTTATTAGCGATATGGCCTCCTTGAGTTGCTTAGGGCCTTGATAAGTTGCTAAGGCAGGGTTTGAACTCGCGATCCTCCTGCCTCAGCCTCCGGAGTGGCTGGGATTACAGGCACGTGCCACTTCATTGGACTCACTTCTTAAAGGAGTTTTAATCAATGAAATTACTTGATACTCTAAATTGGACAGGGGAGAGAACTTGAACTCTAGATTCTGAGAATGGGTTTCCCCTAGCTTTCCTTCTTTGCTCTTTGCCCTTCTCCCCTCCAAATTACCCTCATCTGTGCAGGCCCTACCCAGGCTGCTTCCTCTAGGCCTTGTTTGTCTGATGCTGGCTACAGAATTCCAGGCTGCAGGGCGGGGTCTCTGTGGCCACCTCCCTCTGTGTCCTGATTCCCCCATCCCTGCTCCCACTTGTACACCCCTCTTTTATTTATTTATTTTTTATTTTTTTTAGTTGTCATTGGTTCAATATCCTTATTTATTTATTTTTATGTGGTGCTGAGGAACGAACCCAGTTCCTCACACGTGCAAGGAAAGTGCTCTGCCACTGAGCCCCACCCCAGCCCCAGCCCCTCTTTTATTTCTGTTGCTACTTTCAAGTCTCTCACTTTCTCTCTCCTACACTTGACTGTGATCCACGGACTCCTCTTCAACATCTGTGCTCAATTTACCTTGCCCAGAAAGCTCTCCAAGGCTGGTCCCAGCCAAAATCTGTCTGATCTTGTGTTTCTGCCAAATATATTTCAGTTATATAATTGACGGGAGGTGGCATGGTAGTGTTTGAAAGGACAGACTCAGAACAGGCTGCCCCATATCAACTGTGATTTGGCCCTGTCCCTCTGTTTCCTCATCCATCAATTGAGGACAAGATTAGTCCTACCTCATGTGATTGTCATGAGGATTAAATGAGATATATTTGTCCATCATAAGAAAGTGGTGAGTGTATAGTGGGCATTGTCTGTGCTTTTCATAAAATAAACGTTTCTATGTTTTTCCTTATTAAAAGAATTCTATCTGCATTCATCAATTTATTCACTTAAAATTTTTATTTATTGAGTGCCTCTCTTCTAAGAACTGGGGAATAACACAAATTACGCTGGGGACACAGTCAGTAACAAATAGACAACTAAAAATAGACCATCTCTGGTAAATGCCATGGAGAAAAATAAAATAGCCTAAAGAGAGGATTAGGAATTATTGAGTGTTAAATTAGCTTTCCGTTACTGTAACAAATACCTGATATAATCAACTTAAAAAGAGGAAAGGTGTACTTGGGTTCACAGTTTTGCAGGTTTCAGTCCATGGTCAGTTGGCCCCATTGCTGTTGGATCTCTGGCAAAGCGGTACATCATGGCGGGAACGTGTGGCAAAGAAAGCTGCCCACATCATAGTGGCCAGGAAAAAAAGTAAAAGAAGACAGCCCCCTTTGTGGGCATCTCCCCAAACCCTGAAACTTCCCATGAGGCCTCGCTCCCAAGGATTCTACCACTTCTCAGTAAGGTCAAGCTGAGGACCAAGACTTAAATACGTGGGCCCTTGGGGGACATTCCAGATCCAAGCTCAGTACCAGGGTGGGCTTGGGTAGGCTGAGCTGAACCAGGAGGCTGCAGTTTTAAATAGCACAGTTAGCAAAGCCCTTGTGAAGGAGGTACCCTCGGAAAGAAGAACTGAATGGGCTCAGGGAGAGTGCATTGGGGCTGTCTGGGCGAAGAGCATCCTTGGTATCAGGGACAGGGAGAGCAAAGGCCCAGGGGCTCCTGGCATCTTGTGCTCAGTGGCTGTTCCAGGTGACTGGGAGTGGCCATACTGTATTCACCTATCATCAGTTCCACTCGTTCTACTCGCAGTTAGAACCCCTTAACCCTGATGTACATGTATATTCTTCAAAATGTTAGAGAGATACCTTGTGCGTTTAGGATCTCAAACTTTTTAGAAAGGAGGTATGATGCCGGTTATAGTGGAATCCAAATGCCGTGATCCAGCCACACAGCTCGTGAGCTCGACCACTGTGACCCTGGATCCTAGGGAGAGCGTGGCACTAGGAACTACCTTCACTGACCTGGGGCTTCCCCACCAGAATGACCATTAGATCCGTGCCTCGCATGGACGAGGGGATGTGGGGAATAAATGAGGTAATAAAACCACTAACCCCTCACTTGGGACTGCACGAGGGTCCGATGGGAGGCCTTTGATATCAGACCGAGCTAATGTCACCATTTTCCGTACATTGGTCTTCGGCCGCGCATGCCAGACCATGCAGTCTGCAGATCCCCTGCCTTCAAAGGCCTTTCCAGTGCCTGAGCCTACCCTTCTCTTCATCACATAGAGACCCCTAAACCCTGTTCTTGGGAAGGTGGATTTAAGTCCTTGGGCTTCCCCTCCTCACCTTTGGCTGCCTCATGAATGAAAACCCTGTCGCTTTGCTTTGGGGTTGGTGTTAGGGGTGGCAAAGTGGAGTGGCCAAGGCCAATCTCAGGTTCAGGAAGGGCTGTTTCTGCCTTCTACCCATTTCTCTGGGAACAGACTGAAAGTGAACAGCTGAATTGCAGCCTGATGACGCTAACCGTGTTTATACAGTAGGCTTCCACCCGGGAAGACTTGTTAAACGCTGCAGACTGTATGACTCCCAGTCCCTGAGGTTATTGAAATCAAGTATATGGGGGTGGGGCTGGGGGTGGGGGACCCATCTGTCATTTTCACCTTGTTATCAGGCTGACTGCCTCATCATGATGCAAATCGATTGTTTGAAAAATGAAAAAGCATTACAACCCAAAAAAAAAAAAGAAAAAAGGAAGAAAGTTTAGCTAATGTCTCTCCAGAATTACATCTAAGAGCAGAAAATCTGGGTACATATTCTCAAACCATTGCTTATTTGATTTCCACCAAAATACCCATACATTCCAGCTGAACAAATATTAATTTTTTATTTAAATATTTTAAATTTAAAGTAATCTGTGCTTCTTGTTATTGTGTTTTTTATGCGGTTGTGTGTGTGTGTGTGTGTGTGTGTGTGTGTGTGTGGTTTGCAGGGATTGAACCCAGGGCCTTGTATATACTAAGCAAACGCTCTATCACTCACTGAGCTATATCCCCAGGCCTTTTTGTTTTAGAAATGGTCTTGCTAAGCCGTTCAAGTTGGCACCAAATTTATGATCCTCCTGCCTCAGTCTCGCACATCAATATTGTGTTTTGAAGCATCCATTAGTGGTGGCTGTCAAATTTACAATGTTTTCTTTTTCCCAGAGCCATGTTTGTGCTGGGTGAACCTGCTCGTGGTTAATCCAGGCTGAGCCAATAACTTTCTCCAGTCCTTTAGTCATAGATAATTTGGTCTGGAGATAGGGGAGAAAGGGAGGGTCCTGCCCAAGCTAAGCCAGTCATTAGACTTTTTGAACTAAAACTAAAAGGAAAGAAAGAATTCTTCTCAGAGGCTTGAGTCTACAGGGTATGAGGCCACCAGCTTCAGTCATCCTTATTCCTGCCAAAGGAAAGCAGCTAATCTTCAGGAGAAGCCGATAAGGCCAAAATGGATAGAGAAGCCGAAAGAAGAGAGAGAAAGAAGAGCACGCCAGTCCCTGGTTCCAGTCATCCCTAATGTCCAACTGTATCTCCATGTTTTGTAAGATGCCCTAGCATTCCCTCCCATAATGTCCATCCTTTCTTTGAGTTTTGTTTCCATTCTCTGGAAATCAAAAATGGATAATAGCAAAAGCTGGATTAGACTGTTTAATTTATAAACTGTGACACTTTGAGCCACTTAAAATATTTTT
The DNA here is from genome assembly GCF_001458135.2 of Marmota marmota marmota. Taxonomy (NCBI): domain Eukaryota; kingdom Metazoa; phylum Chordata; class Mammalia; order Rodentia; family Sciuridae; genus Marmota; species Marmota marmota. The sequence continues at coordinate 10,717,769 of NW_026000057.1, read as the reverse complement.
TAGTAGCTGGATGCAATGACATGCACCTGTAATCCCAGCAGCTCAGGAGGCCGAGGCAGGAGGATTGCAATTTCAAAGCCAGCCTCAGCAACTTAGCGAGGTCCTAAGCAACTCAAGGAGACCCTGTTTCTAAATAAAAAATAAAAAAGGCTGCGGATGTGGCTCAGTGGTGAAGCACCCCTGGGTTTAATCCCTGGTATTAAAAAAATGTATTGTGGTAAAATATATATAACTTCTCAATCCCCTCAATCACTGGTAACCTCAATTCTTCTGTGTCTATGAATTCGTCTATTCTTGGTGTGATATTGTGAAATATGTATTTGCTTATTATTCAGATTTCCTGGCATGTGACTCCTAAAATCCTTGTAATTTCTGAAATGATAAGTGTCTTTTGTATGCTAATGAGTTGACTTGTGACTGGCAGCCACTAGGTGGGGGCTGGTTACCCAAAAGACCAAGGTAGGATTGGAGGGTGGGGACTTTAGGTTCTACCCACCAACCTCTGCTGGTGGTGGTAGGGAGGAACTAAAGGTTGAACGGATCACCTTGACCAAGAATTTAACTAATCACATATAAATGTATATACTGTAATCTCCACACAAACCCCCAAAGGACAGGGTTCAAAGAGCTTCCCGAGAGCTGGACAAGTGGAGGTTCCTTGAGCGGACATGGAAGCTCTGAGCCCCTTCCCCCATACCTCTTCATCTCTATCCTTTGTCATCAACTGTAGACTATACCAGTCAACATAAGTGCTTCCCTGAATTCTGTGAGCTTCTTGGACAAATTAATGGAACCTGAGGAGGGGGCTGGGGGGAACTGTGTGTATAGCCAGTGGGTTAGAAGCAAAAATAAAAAGAACCTGAAGCCTTTGACTGGCATCTAGCTGGGGGTACAGAAGTCTTGGGACCCAGCCTCATACTGTGGGATCTAATATCATCTCTATGTGGACACTGTCAGAACTGAATTGGATTAGAGGACACCAACTGGTATTTGCTACTTGCTTGTGGGGAGAAATCTGCACTCCTTTGGGGGCTCACAGAAGTGTTCTGTGTTAACTGTTCCAGTGTGGGAACAGGGGATAGACAGTTGGCTTTTCCAAGCACGCATTGATAATGTATATAAATGGAATCATACAATGAGCTTCCTTTCAGATCTGGCTTATTTCACTTAGCAAATGTTTTCACATTTCAACCAGGTTGAGGCATCTACCAGAATTTCATTCCTTTTTAAAGTTGAATAATAGTCCATTGTATTATGTACTACATTTTGTTTATCCATTCACTTTTGAAAAATCTTTAGGCCTCAGTTTCCTCATGTGCAACTCGGTGATTAGATCTTCCCAGAGGAATATGGTGACTGGTCATGTAATGCAGTTAGAAATGCTGGGCATGAAGTAGGTGCTCAGCAAATGTCAACTGTTGTTATCATGTATGACACTAAAAGTCAAGTCACACCTGCTACTACCTGCTAGTCTGCTTGTTTCCATTCGGCTATTGTCTAAGGTAGAGTTCCTCCTGCTCTCGTTCCCATGACTCTTCTTACATGTCTCCCTACTCTACTTTTTTTATAGCAGAAAACTACACTTCATTCTGGATCAACAGCTAAAAACCGTCCTGAAAACACTAACTGTAATTCATTAACTGCAATACGTTTTCCAAACTCTACTGGCAAGTAGAAATGAATTTGCCATGAGCCTCAAACGTTTATCTTATTTATTATAGGATTAAATCAAATACCTGTATTTTATGAATTTGATTGAAACTATATCTACCTGTTTTTTTTTTTTTTTTTTTTGGCAGTACTAGAGGTCAAATCTAGGGCCTCAAGCACGTTAGGCAAACACTTTCCTACTCAGCTATCCCTCAACCCTTCATAATATTTATTTGACTTACTAGTCAGGAGGAGTTATTTTTTTTTCTCCCAGGATATTCATATTGCCTCATACAATCAATTCTTTATACCCTGTTATGTTTTATATGTGGTGTCCCCCAAAAGCTCACACATGAGGCAATGCAAGAAGGTTTGGAGGAGAAATGATTCAGTCATAGTCTTAACCTACTCAGTGTTTTAACCCCTTGATAGGGATTAACTGAGTGGTAACTGAGTGGTAGGATGTGGCCAGAGGAGGTGGGAAGTGGGGCGTGGCCTTGGGTATATATTTATATCTGTGGAGTGGAGTTTTTCTCTCTGCTTCTTGATCACCCTGATGAGAGCTGCTTCCCACCACCACACTCTTCTGCCATGATGTTCTGCCTCACCTCGAGCCCTGAGGAATGGAGCCCGCTGTCTGCAGATCGAGACCTCTGAAATCGCGAGCCCCCTCCTAACTTTTCCTCCTTTTCAGTTTTTCTGGTCAGGTCTTTAGCAGCCAAAAATCTGACTAAAACATACCCCATTTCAACTCAAAACTAAATTTGATGTTTGTTTGTTTTTAAATCAGATTTTCTTTTTTACTGATACACAAAAACACACACTTGGTACATCGTAACGAGGGACCATGCGATGTTTCCGTATTTGCATGCATTATGTAATCAAGTGAGACATATCTATCTCCATGGCAAAGCATTAAAAATTATTTTCTTCTAGCTTTTCGAGACATACAGTATGGAATCTCTAACTGTAGTCATCCTAGTGCGTCTTTGATTCATGAAAGGTCACTTTGAAGGACAGGCTTGTTGTGTACACCTTAGAGAAACAACAGAAATAACAAAGTTTGCTGTGTTTAGTTTGCATAGGTGACTGCTCCTGGTGCTTCAGGCGCTGTGCTGGGTGGTGCGTGGACAAGGACAATAAGCTAGGGTGCTTATGAGGGCCACCAAAGGGTCTTCAGTCAGCTGGGGTGTGGGGTAGAGGGGCAGACACCGGACATCAGGCAGAGAACTCCCTGACACTCGGGCACCTCACAGACAAGCCCAGATAATAGTCATCAGTCAGAATATTCCAGACTGTGGTCTTTTACCATGAGATGAAGATGCTCAATACCAATCGGCTTTTAAAGACCTACCCCATCCCCGCGCCCTTGACTCTCACCCAGTAGAGACACTGGGCCATGAAGTGTCCGATGCCCTGCTTGGCAGGGAGACCTTTCTACTCTGCTCTCCTCCATTGATATCTTGGTCTTCGTTTTTTTCTCTACCAAGGCTCAAGTGAAACTGGACCATAGAATAGCAGCCTCTCTGTCCCTAGAAACAGAGCCCCAGGACCTGACCTCAGATGACCTTGGGAGCGAGTAGAACCAAACCCTGAGGAATGGGAACAGAGCCCCATAGAACTAGACCAGAGGTGAGTCAACAGTGGGGTCAGCGGTGGAAGGGAGACTGGGTGCAATGGCGCACACCTGTCTTCCCAGCAGCTGGGGAGGCTGAGGCAGGAGGATGGCGAGTTCAAAGTCAGCCTCAGCAATTTAGTGAGGCCCTGAGCAACTCAGTGAGACCCTGTCTCTCAATAAAATACAAAAAAACAGGGCTGGGGATGTGGCTCAGTGATTAAGCACCCCTGGATTCAATCCCCAGGACCAAACAAAAGGAAAATCCAAAAACAAACAAAAAGACAAGGGCAGGATGGACCAGGATTCCTCATAAGTTCTGGTTGGGTGGATGCCCCAGTGCAGACTAGTCCACTAAGACTAGTTAGCTCTTTATTTACCCTTACCCCAGCCCTTAAATTCCTTTGCTGCCAGCCACCTGGGGAAGGATTTGAGCGTGCTTCCTGTCCCTCTGTCAGTGGACCTTGAATAAAGGTCGTTTTTTGCAAAACCCTGGTGCTATAGTTTTGGCTTCTACGCACACATGGGACCATGAGCCCTTGCTTGGTGTCACAAAGAGCAAAGTGCCTTCTAGTCAGAAAGAATGACCGTGCAAAGACATGAGACCATGAAGGAATAACTGCCAATAGCTGATGGGAAGATGGCAGGTGACGGCATGCAGGTGGGGGCCAGCTCACAAAACTGTTTGGATTTTCTGATTACAAAACTTGGTGTTTGAGAAATAAAATTAAACCCTTTCTGTAGGTAAAATACCCTAATGAAAAACAGGGTTCCTTGCATGATTGTAGGAAACAGAAAATAATTCAAATAAGTGTTTTCTCTGCTTTTCCAAGGATGATCCTAGAGCCCCTTTTAAAGCAAAGGAGAGAAGTAAATTCATGGCTTGCAATCTGCTGTAGGGCAGGGGACGGAACTCTCCTGCAGTCCAGTGGAGACCAAGGCTGATGGACTGGGAGCTGCTGGATGTGTTGAAATATGTCATCTTACTGAATGTAATGAGTTCCGTCAGTCAGCTGGGCAGCAAGTTTAGTTCTTTCCTGCTTCTTCAAACACACTTTTCTCATCCTTGCATGGACCCTCTGGCAGATCCCCCAATAATATTTTCAGTCAATTTTAGGATTCTTTTCCTTTCTTTCTTCCCAGGATTAGGGATTGAACCTGTGGGCAACTTACCACTCAGCTAAATCTCCAGTCTTTATTTACTTATTTATGGAGACAGGGTCTCACAAAACTGCTTAGGTTGGCCTCAAACTTGCAATCCCCCTGCCTCAGCCTCCTGAGTCACTGGGATTACAGGTGAGTGCCACCACACCCAGCTCAATTTTAGGTTTCTAAAAGTCTTCTGAGCTCCTTCCTCCCATACCCCACCTCTTTTAATCTTCATAATTCCTCTAGAAAAAGATCTTTGCATCAGCGGTTGTATCTTTTAGAATAGTATTATTAGAATTTAGTAGTAAACCAACACTGTAGGCTTCAGATTTACTTCTGAGTCCAAAACAATCTGTGTTGTCTTGGAAAGTTGCTGTGGGTTAAATAAATACAGGGTATAGATTCCATCTTCAAGTCTAAACAGGAATTTTTACTCTAGGGGAAAGTGGGAAGAGCTCAAAAGTAGTTAATAAAGAAGGTCATTTGTTTTTCTTTTTACCCAGAAAAGAAAATTCCTTCTGTGGCTACCAGTCTCTGAGAAATTATCTTTCAAAAGAGATTTCATTATTTATCAGAGTGTTGTGACCTATTGATAAAAACAATTTTGTTCACTTTCTTATCTTGAAGAAATCGGCCTCAGCTTTCTGCAATACTCAAAGTGTGTGCTTGCAAAAGAATTTCTGGAGCAGAGCATAAAAGACCATAATTTTTCTGCAAGAAATTTAAACTTACATCTTTCTTTTACTTCCTTGAGAATACTGCTGAATAAAACATTAGTCCAGACGGCAAATGACAGAAATTACAATGATGTTGAATGTAAATTGTAGGAATTTCCATGTTTACAAATCATCTTAAGCTGGATTCAACAAAATACCTTTGTATTATAAAATGTGAAAAAAAGTAGAGTGTTGTGAAGGAGGCACATGCCGTGTTGATTAATCTACACTTAATAGCTTTTCCTTCCAGACTTTGAAAAAATGTCTTTCTTTCTTTTCTTTTTTCTTTTTTTTTTTTTTTTGGTACTAGGGATTGAATCCAGGGACACCTAACCACTGAGACACATCCCCAGCTTTAAAATTTTTTTTTTTTTTTAAATTTAGAAACTGGGTCTCATTGAGTTGCTTAGGGCCTTGCTAAATTGCTGAGGCTGGCTTTGAACTCACAATCCTCCTGCCTCAGCCTCCCAAGCAGCTGGGATTATAGGCATGCTCCACTGCACCCAGCTTAGCATTTTAAATGCTTTATTTTTTTCTTTTTCTTTTTTTTTACAATAAAAAGCACAAACCATAAAAGAAAAAAATGATAAAAATGCTTATTAAAAGGTATTATTAAGAAAATGAAATGGCAGTTCACAGACTAGGAGAACATATTAGCCACATCTGGAGGTCATGTTCTTCACTAAGAAAAGCAACTCAAAACATTGGGCAAAATTTTTGAACAGACACTTCACAAAAGAAAATATATGAACTGGGTGAGGTGACGCATGCCTACAATCCCAGCAACTTGGCTGAGGCAGAAGGATCTCAAGTTCAAGGACATTCTGGGCAACTTAGCAAGACCTTGTCTCAAAATAAAAAGGACAAGGGGTGTAGTTCAGTGGAGGAGCACTTGCCTAGCATGTGTGAAGCCCTGGGTTTAATACTCAGTACTGGAAAAAATAGGCTAAGTGTTCATGATAAGATGTTCATATGTCATGATAAAAATGCAAATTAAAACTACAATGAGATACTGCTACACAATAATTAGAGTGGCTGAAATATAAAAACCTGACATTACCAAATGTTGTCAAGGATGTCAACCACCTGGAATTGGTATATAAAATGGTATACCCACTAAGGAACAATAGTTTGACAATTTTTGTAAAGGTAAACATGCATCTGGGCATGAAACCTAGCAATTTTGCTTCTAATTATGAGACATGGGGAAAAAATGTCTAGAATGTTCTAAGCCATGTTAATGATAGCCAAGATGTGAAAACAACTCAACAGGTGAATGCAGAATAACTGTGGTATATCCATTTAATATAGCACAACTCAGCAATAAAAACAAACTGTTGATACACTCAACAACATAAGAGACATTTCAAAAACAGTACACTGGGTGAAGGAAGTTAGGCAAAAGAAAGTATATACTTTATCTTTCTATTTATAGAAAATGCAAACTGGCTATGGGTGTAGCTCAGTGTATAGCACTTGCCTATCACGTGCAAACTCCATTTTCCATCCCAAGCAGCACAAAAAAATAAAAATAAGTAAATAAATAAAAGCTGCTAGCACAGAACATATACCTGCAGTCCCAGCTCCTAAGGAGGCTGAAGAAAGAGAATCACTTGAGCCTAGGAGTTCAAAGCCAGCCTGGGAAACATAGTGAGCCTCCCACAACAACAACAACAAAAAACAAACAAACAAACAAACTAATGTACGGTAGCAAAAGGTACAGGACAGTGACAGTAGTTACATAGGGAACAAAGAGTCAAGGGCGGCGTGAGGCGATGGGAATATTGTGTGTGGTACACATTTGTCAAAACTGTTTACTGAAATACATATGTAGTTCATTTATGTTAGTTCCGCCTCAATAAAGGTGTTATTAGTGTCTTGATTGCATCCCAGGGAATAATAACAATTCCAACATCTTCTCTGATTCACAGCTTCTCTCCCCACAATTCCCTTAGACTTGTAAGAGGGGAAGGGAAAGCCTGGCTTTTTCTTTTTTTTCCTCTGGAGATGACCCCAGGAGGGGGAAATATGGAAAAACGGTCACGGTCTTCGGGTACAGATATTATGATAAGAGTGTCTGTCCCCTCAGGATTTGGTGGATATGTCTGTGAACTAGCCCTTGGTTTCTGCGAAGCTTCTATGGGGCCTTGGAGATGGCTCTCCTGGGAACTTCTCATTGAAATACTGTGACGTGGCCTCTGTTTCTTTGGCTGACATTGAACCCCAGTGTCCAGGGTACGTCACAGAGGCTCTCCCTTTGTCAGGACCCAACCCCATCTCCATGCAGCCCCCTTGGGTGAGGTCCTTGAAATGGCTCTCCCCTGGACTTGGCCACTGGATGACTAACTGCATTCCTGCCCCACAGGAACAGGGTCCTCAACCCAGCCTTCTCCTGCCTCTCTCCCTGCTCTCCTCCCAGTTGTACACTCTGCCAACCTGCAGGATGAGCATCAAGCTCTCTCAGTGGTCCTCTTGATTTCTCCCTTGTCATTTGGTGAGGAGGAAGCAGCCCTCACTCTGCCATGGCCGTGGTGGGACAGAGACACTCATGCATTGACGTCCTTTCCAAAGAGCCAAAGAAACCTTCAAGGTGAGTGCTAGGCTTAGGGTCACAGAAGAGCTGCTAGCAACCCCCCAATCTGTTCTTCAGGGAGGACTTATCTTGCTTTGCAATATGAGGGTACATGGCATCTACTCCTTTGTTTCACCACCTTGGGACCTCAGTTTACATTGATACAGAAAGTATTGTGTTAGCCAACTTTCTGTTACTGTGACAAAATATCCAAGATAATTGTCTTACAAGGAAAGTTTCATTTTGGCCCATGTTTTGAGAATTTCAGCTCATGGTCAGTTGGTCCAATTGCTTTTGGACCTATGGCAAGCAGGACATCATGGTGAGGAATGCATTGGTGGAGCAAAGCTGCTCACTTCCTGCCCTGGAAGTGAAAAAGAGAGAGGAGGGTCCAGGGTCCCAATATCCCTTCTAGGGCACACCCCCAATGACCTAACTTCCTCCCACTAGGCCACGCCTCCTAAAGGTTCCGCCTTCTCCCAACAGGATCACACTGGGGAATAAGCATTTAACTTATGGGCTTCTAGGGGATAAGAGTTTAATATTCAAAATATAGCAGCTTGGGCTGGGGCTGTAGCTCAGTGGCAGAGCACCTGCCTTGCACCTGTGAGGCACTGGGTTCAATCCTCAGCACCACACAAAAACAAATAAAATAAAGACATGCTGTCTATTTACAACTATTAAAATTTTTTTTAAAAAAATATAGTAGCTAATGGCACATATATGATTTGTGATTTAAATATTGATAAATAAATTTCTGACACTTTCTTGAAAATATTGTCCAACACTCTGAAATTTTAAATTATATGACATGGTGACAGGGCATTAGAGTTCTGTTCATGTAGAATTTTCTCTTCATAAACAGCATGCTTTATGAGCATGATATATATATTTAATATTAAATGTTTTTTATAGTACAAAAAACAAAACAAAACAAAACAGCCTTTACTATTTTGTGGCAAGGGGATTGCTTTTTCTAGAAAGTACCAATACATGGAAAATCATTATTCTTTTGCCAACTCTGACCATTTGTGCTCTTTAGGTCAGCTTCTCCATGCAGGCAAAGCTTATTATTATTATTTTTTTAATATTTTTGATTCTTTTCCTTTTGGTCATTTCTTTGGGTCTGGAGCAGCAGGCTTTTTGGATATAAAGAGATAAGCAGCAGATCAGGGTGTGGCTAGAAGGTAGTCAAAGGATGCAGAATAATGGCCCAGGCTTGGGAAAGAGCTGCTCCTTTCAGGGACTTGGCAATAGGGACAGTACCTGGAAAGCCGTCCCCAGGTGCGCTGGCTGGCATCTGAGGCCCCACGTAACTCTAGGAGAAGGTTCTGTTCCAGGCTGTCCCTGGAGCCCCAAGAAGAATTCCTTCCTTAGTGACAAAGCCTGAAAATGAGGTCCTTCCAGCTCCTTTTACAAGTTTTACGAGGATGAAATGGTTCTGAGCTTTAAGGGTTCCCTGAGGTTTAAGCACCCTTTCCCAAAAGTCTCAGAAAACCCTCTGTATTTCTTCTGATTTCTTTTAAAGCATGAAATTCTAAAGCCACATACTCCACCTTTGCTCTCTAGTTGCTGAATCACAGAATGTTAGGGCCAAATGTAACCTAAGAAATGATTATGTCACAGATAAGTAAACTGATACCCGAGGAGGTGAAGGGACCCAGTTCCCACCACACAGCCACACCTCGGAGACTCCCTCAGGCTGCGGTTAGGTTGCTCCATCAGGCACCGCTGATATCTTGTGGGGCCTGTCCTGTGAAATGGATGATGCTAACGGCTTGCCTGGCTTTTGCCCACTAGGTCCCAGGGCACCTCCCTCTCCTCTGCTCCTGCAATTGTGACAACCCAAAATATCTCCAGATCTTGCCAAATGTCCTGGGCGAGGGCGAGGCGGTGTCACTGCTGGTTTAGAACTGCCAGCCTAGAATTTCCTCAGACTCCATCCACAAGAACTGATAGGTTTAATAACAATAGCTGTCTCAGCTGGGCTCGGTGACACAGGCCTGTGATCCCAACGGCTCAGGAGGCTGAGGCAGGAGGATCACAAATTCAAAGCCAGCCTCGGCAAAAGTGAGACACTAAGCAACTCAGTGAGACCCTGTCTCTAAATAAAATACAAAATAGGGCTGGGGATCTGGCTCAGTGGTCAAGTGGCCCTGAGTTCAATCCCCGGTACCCGGCCCCCAAAATAGTCACCAACAGCTGTCTCCACAAGTGTGTTCACTGACCCCAGTCATCTGCTGATCGAACTCAGTCTTTCTTAGCAAACTCTCCCTGGGAGAAGTAAACCCTAGACATGATTAACTGGCTTCTGGTTCGGCAATTCTCCTGATAGAAATTTCTGTGTGTATGCCTCATCCTGCCAAATCCTTTCTGAGTGGCCAGAGAGTGGAGGCATATCCTCCTTGATTGACATAATTCATCCCAGGATCAGGCCAGTTAAGGCCTGGCTCTATCCTTTGTTTTTCTTTTTTGTGGTGCTGGGGATTGAATCCAGCTCTTGCATGAGCTAGGCAAGTGTTCTGCCATGGAGCTACACACCCAGCCCCAGCCTGATTCTTTAAACACAGGAAGGCAGAGGTGCACAGAACACAGGTGTAAACATTGGAGCAAATTCAGAAGGAAGATAGCCCAGAAATGGCACAGTGGCAGTCCCCTCTAGGACTGAAGAGTCACTTGGTGGGGCTGGGGATGTGGCTCAAGCAGTAGCGTGCTCGCCTGGCATGGGCAGGGCGCTGGGTTCAATCCTCAGCACCACATACAGACAAAGATGTTGTGTCCGCCAAAAACTAAAAAATAAATATTAAAAAATTCTCTCTCTCTCTTTAAAAAAAAAAAAAAAAGAGCCACTTGGTCACATGGAGACATGCAGTGCACTGAGGACAATCAAACCCAAATTGGAACTGGTCTTGGAGTAAAAAGACCAATGCAGTGAAAACAACAGTGTTTCTGGGGTTTCCAGATGTCCATACCAAGTGAACGGCTGTTTGGTGGGGATCCTGTCACTCGAGGCACTAATTACATTGGGTGCTGTATTGGTCAACTTTTCATCTTTGTGACCAAAATACTGGTCAAGGACAGCTCTGCAGAGGAGAAGTTTATTTGGCTCATTGTTTCAGAAGCTTGGTCTGTGGTGGGCAGATGGGACCTGAGGTGGGGCAGAACACAATGGTGAAAAGACGTGAGGGAGGAATGGTGCTCCCCTTCTGGAGGCCCGGAAGCAGACAGAGAGAGGGGAAGGGGCCTGAGGCAAGATGAACCAGTCCAGGACATACCCCAGTGGCCCACCTCTTCCGGTCACACCCCTCCTGCCTACAGTAACCACTGAGTCCATTAAAAATAGGGTGGATGGATGAGGGTACAGCACCCCAACCCAATCATTTCACCTGTGAACATTCCTCCTTCACGCAGGAGCTTTGGGGAGACATCCCACCACCAGACCATTCAGAGAGGCTCTGTGGGCCAGATGGGTTTTTTTGTGGAAAGAACGGATTCTGCTCTGGGAATCTACAGCCAAAATGAAATGATACACTCATTCATGCACACACCCATTCATTTTGTAAGTCACTCAATAAATAATACATAATCAATAAATAACACATAATAAATACATAGGAAGACCGCATCCAAAATGGATTCCAAGGGCGGGGATTGTAGCTCAGTGGTGGAGTGCTCGTCTCACGTGTGGAAGGCACTGGGTTTGATCCTCAGCACCACATAAAAATAAAATAAAGGTATTGTGTCCATCTACAGCTAAAATAAAATAAAATAAAAAGGATACCAAGGGGCTGGGGTTGTAAGGCTCAGCCATAGAGTGCCACCTAGCACATGTGAGGCCCTGGGTTCCATCCTCAGCACCACATAAAATAAATAAATAAAATAAAGGCATTGGGTCCAACTACAAATAAAAAATAAATATTAAGAAAAAAGAATTGGGGCTGGGGATGTGGCTCAAGCGGTAGCGCGTTCGCCTGGCATGCGTGCGGCCCGGGTTCGATCCTCAGCACCACATACAAACAAAGATGCTGTGTCCGCCGAAAACTGAAACATAAATATTTAAAAAATCTCTCTCTCTCTCTCTCAAAAAAAAAAAAAAAAAAAAAAAAAAAAAAAAAAGAATTAAGTTATGAATGCTTATATCTTAAAAAAAAATAGATACCCTGAGGTAACATCATGAATGCCTTCTAGAGCTGGGCACAGTAAGGCATGCCTGTGATCCCGGTGGCTCAGGAGGCTAAGGCAAGAGGACCCTGAGTTCAAAGCCAGCTTCAACAACTTAGCGAGGCCCTAACCAACTTAATGAGACTCTGTCTTAAGATAAAAAATAAAAAGGCTGGGGATGTGGCTCAGTGGTTAAGCTCCCCTGAATTCAATCTCTGGTACAATAAATAAATTATTAAAAAAAAACTGTCTACGAAACAAATTAGAAAATAAATTTTGAAATGGCATAGGACACAGTTTAACTCCAAAAAGAAGGAAAGGCATTCCCAGTTGGGAAAAATAACAGGGGCAGATGAATGCTTGGGATGGAAGTGCATCCCCGGGCATAAGAGATGGCAGCGGGGTGTATGCTTTCCTTCCAAGGAGATTTCTCATATTCCAGAGATGCCACTTTACTTCCTAAGGGCCAGCTGAAAGGACCAGTATTGATCATGATATCCTGATGACTTCTGAAGGGGGCTTTTTCTGACACACAAAACGGAAATACCACCTTAAGGCTAATCACAGGTGAGTAATGCAGAAGTCATTCATTCATCATTTTGATCCCTGGGGTCAAAAGCCCAGCAGCTGGAAAAACAAGACTCTCTTTACAGTGCTCAGAGGACTTCTTGTCCTTGAACTACCTCTTATCCACCTTGTGTGGACTGAATGTTTGTGTCCCCATCCCCCAAATCCATATATTAAAGCCTTAATCCCCAGTGAGGCTGTATTTGGGGATTCTAAAGAGGTTATTAAGTTAAAAGAGGTCATAATGGTTGGATCTGATTCAATAGGATTACTGTTCTTAGTGATATCACAGAGCTTGTCCCCACCTCCTCTCTGTCCCCTTCTCCCCCAACCCCACTCCCCGGCCATGTGCATGATGCTTTGAGGAAAGAGCAATCAGATAGAAGGTGGCCATCCGCAAGCCAGGCAGACAGCCCTCCCCAAGGATCAACCACACTAGCCCCTGACCTCAGACTCCCACCCACCAGAACTGTGAGAAGATAAATGTCACTTAAGTCATCTCGCCTGTGACTTTCTGTTATGGCAGCTCTTGGCAGACTTAGACACTGGTCTTTCCCATGGGCTAGTGTCCCTGCCCAAGGAGAAGGCCCGAAGGTCATAAAGTCCACACCTGCCCTTCTGGAAGCCCATTGCCACGCAGCTTAGCCTTCCCCAACACATTCTTGGGTAGTGTTATGTGCTTTACCCCAACTCTCCCATTTATCCCTGTGAGGTAGAAATATTATCTTCATTTCACAGATGAGGAAGGCAAAAATCAGAAATCAAAAAATCCAAAGAAACTTGCCCAATTTAAGGCTGGCTTACGTGGTAGAGTGGGAACTAGAACTCAGGTTTGCAAAGGCTCCTGTGATCCTCTGACCTAACATCTGGAATGAATCTGTTTTAGTCACATTTCCCATCACAGTGAACAAAAGACCTACGAGAACACCTAGAGGAGGAAAGGTTTACTGTGGCTCAGGGTTTCAGAGATTCAGTGCATGGTAGGTTGACTCCACAGCTCGGGCCTCAGGTGAGGCAGAACATCATGGCAGAAGGATGTTGTGCAGGAGAGCAGCTTAGGACATGGCAACGAGAAAGAATGGAGAGGGCTCTGCTCCCCAGGGACAAAAGATAAAACCCAAAGGCGCTCCCCCAGTGACCCACTTCTAGCCACACCCTATGTGCCCAGTTAACCCATATCAGAGGATCACTGCGCTGATTAGGTTAAGGCTCTCACAACCAGTCATTTCACCCTGAACTGTCTTGTGTTGTCTCACACATGCACTTTTGGGGGACACCTCATATCTAAACCATAACAGGATCCTAATGTCAGGGTCTTTTTCTTGTCCTTAATCACTGACCTTCGTTGGGTACCTGTTATGGTTTGGATACAAAGTGTCCCCCAAAGATTCATGTGTCGAAGGCTTGGTCCCAATGCAGCAATGTCTGAGGTGGGGCTTTTGGAAAGTGATTAAGTCGTGAGGCTCTGACCTCATCAGTGGATTAATCCATGGAAAGCTGAAGGGATACTGGGAGGAGTGGAAGCAATAGGAGGTGGGCTTGAAGTGGGGAAGCAGACCTCCGGAGCCATGCCCCAGAAGGGTATTTCTTGTCCTCACTCCCTTCCCTCCACCCCCTCTGCTTCCTGGTTTTCATGAGCCGAGCACTTTCCTCCACTCCACCCTTCTGCCATGATGTTCTTCCTCACCTCTGGCTCAGAGTCATGGAAGCCAGGTAACACCATGGACCGAACCTCTGAAACCATGAGCCCCAAATAAATCTTTTCTGGTCTACATTGTTTTCTCAGGTTATTTATCACAGCAACAAACAATGAACTATCACAGTGCCCTTGACTCTTCCTCACTCGTAGGCAAAACTCCTGCCACCCCAGGTCCTCTCTTGGCGGGGCTTCCTACACATTGGTGCAAACTCAGATGCACTGATCTGGCCTCTTCAGTCCCAGCCCACCCTTGGCCCGTCCCTGCAGAGTAATGCTTTGGAGTATTCTACTTATTTCTTGGGATCAGCTTTGGTCTGAACCTGATCCCACATCAGCCTTATCCCTTCTCTGTAGCCTCCCCGGAAAGCAAGCCCCACCCACCTTGGGTTCAGCTCAGGTTTCTGCACCTCTGCTCAGAGCTGGGACCTCAGATACCTTCCACACTACTGGTCCACACTTCATCGCTCCCTTAAAGCAGCCCTTCTCCACCCTCAGCAGGTGGCTTTTTCTTCCACTTCATGCCACATCTCCTCGAGGAACATTTATCACCCAGGGCACTGTGGCTTTGTCCTGGTGAATCTGAGGGCAATTGTGGAATCACAACAGTAAGCCCAGGAGCAAGAAGCAGGCCAGGTCTCATCGCCCAGTGATGGCCCAGACCACGAAGGCTGTGTGTTCAACACAGAGAGCAGTGGCTGCACACTGGCAGGGCAGGAAAGGCCCTGGAGGAAGAGGGTCATGCAGAGAGGCATCCCCTGCAAGGCAGACACAGAGGGCCATCCCTTGCCATCCACCCACCCATGCGTTCGTTCATTAATTTGTCAAATCTTGAATGTTATGTTCCAGGCACTGTGCTAGGTGTTGAGGACACAACAGAGAACTCAATCCCTGCAGAAATCAGACAATGAACAAGTAAGACCAGAGCCTCGGACTGAATGAATCCCCGTGGTGATGGGGTGCAGGGTACCAGGGCAGGCTAGTTTAAGTGGCACACATGGGAAAGGTATTTGAGGAGGAGGGGAAGAGTATCCTAGGCAGAAAGAAAGAAGAACCATTCCATTAGCTCCCAGAAAGATCTTTTTGAGACCTGGGATCAAAAAGGAAGCCAATGAGGCTAAAAGAATATAAATAACTTAAAAACAAAACAAAAACCAAAACCAAAAACTCTGCACTGATTTTACTTGAAATTCCCAGAAAATAGAAATATTTTTTAAAATAATTTAACTCAAGAATTAAATTGTTCTGAAACATCTAATAGGTATAAGGAGAAATATACAAAATCATGAAATCAACCATTTTATATTTGTATTACCCTAAATACTGAAAATGAACTCTTGTTCCATGATGCCAAGTCTGAGTGGTTACCTTTTGTACAGCAGTATTTTGGTTTTTTATTGCCCTCCCAAGGCTGAGGATGGAACCCAGGGTCTCTCCTGTACCTAGCAGGTAAGAGCCATCCAGCTGTCCCCCCAGCCTGGGTATTGCTGTTGTATTTATGTGATCAGCTCTCTTAATCCTGATAACTATGAAGTCCGTACTGTTGATAAATGAGAAAATCAAGTCAAAACCAACATGTCACCCAAGGTCACAGAGCTGAGGAGCAGGGAGGTGGGCTTAAGACAGTGCTTAAGCCAGACCCTTAATCCAGGGTCCCTCAGCCACACACCACACACCTCTCATGACTTCTTTTCTCTGACAGTCACATCAGCGAGCCTGGCTTGGGCCTCAGACTCTTCACTTGCCATTTCAAAGTTCCATAATCTTCAGGCACATCTACTATGGCAGACTCAGTGGTGACAGGCTGCAGCTTTGGGGGCGCCCCTCAGCACCTCCACCCTGATAATTCACATCTGTTTCTGATTCTGAACCAGAATCTCCCTCACCTCCTTCTGTCACTTATAATCCCTCTGAGGACCTCAGTTTCTTCACCTATAAGCAGGCTGCTGCGAGTCCTTGGCAAGTGGAGGCAGGTAGGGCCCTCCCGCGCTCTTCTTCAAAGATGCAGAAAGTATCCAGGGTGAGAATCTAACAAAGCTGTTAATTAGGATTCAGTCACACCATTTTCCGGAACTCTGCTATTTCTAAAAGCAAAGCGCTCCACTGCCAGGCCCTCAGGGAAGGACCCCGTGTCCTCTGACTTCAGTGAGCGCTCTTCCCAGCACAGGGCCTTCTCCAGAGCCACCTGGTGGTGGTGGTGTTGGGGTGGGCCAGGAAAGGGGCAGGGTGGCACCAGGCACCCAAGGACCCCAAGTACAGAGGACTACCTGCATGCGTCCCCTCCTGCCTGGTGTACGGGGGCTGCAGGATGAGTCCACACAGCCCTCCCGATGTGCTGCAAGGGTCTGACCCTGAACTCCATGCTTGTCCTTGGTGCACGATAGAAGGTCAAAAGCCAGAGCTGTCTACAGAGCAGGAGGTGGCAGCGTGCAGAGCCATGAGTCTCTCATGATCTAGAAAGTCTCTGGAGTGCATCTATCTGATGTGTCCCCCGTGACCAGGAGGGCAAGGGAAGCTTCCTTCAAGTGGCCGTTGTGACCTGACCCACTAGCTGGCCAGCACACAGCTGCTATTCCTCAGTCACTGGAACCATTTTCCTGACCTGACACTGCGATCAGAGCCCGTAGGGCCTCTAGAGCTGTTGGCCTCCCCTGGCCTGCCTTTGAGAGGCTTCCTGGAGAGGGAGGTATGGGGTAGTGGTTAATGCTAAATGCCTGCCCTGAATCCCACTTGTCCTAATGGCCCAATGGCCCATGGAAGTCACCGGACCACTGTGCACCTGTTTCCTCATCTGTAAGGTGGACTTACAATGGTATCCACCTCAAAGAGTTTATGACACTGAGCTGGGGTTGTGGCTTAGTAGTAGAGCGCTTGCCTAGCATGTGTGAGGCACTGGGTTCAATTCTCAGCACCACTTATAAATAAATAAAAAAATAAAGATCCATCCACATCTGAAAAAAAAAAATCAAGAGAAAAGGAGTTTATGGCACATTAAGACCAGTGTACAGGTGCGTCTCTTGGAGGACAGGACCTTCTCCGGCAAGTTCATGCCTAGCATGAACAGGCACTTAATAAACACAATCACATGATGTACAGCAAAGCTCTGGTCAGCAGTGGACCAAGTACATGACAGCATCAGCAACTGAGTCAGGCCCTAACAACATGACATGGAACTGAAAAACTCCTATCACCTAGTGACATGGCAGCCATTATAACATCACAAAGGAGTACTCTCTGTTGGTGTGGATGCTGGCGTCAACAAGCTGCTACACAGCCAGTCACGTAGAGGCACAGCACATACAATTATGCAGCTTGATAACAAACGATGTCTGTATTTAGTAAACTATAACTTTTACCATTATTTTACAGTGTACTTCTACCTATAAAAAAGAAGAGAGCTGGGTGTGGTGTTGCACACCTGTAATCCCAGTAATTCAAGAGGCTGAGGCAGGAGGATTGCAGGTTTGAGGGCAGCAACTTTTCTGAGAACCTCAGCAACTCAGAGAGACTCTGTCTCAAAATAAATAATAAAAAGGGCTGAGAATGTGGCTCAGTGATTATGAGCCCCTAGTTTGAATCCCCAGTACCAAAAACAAACAAACACACAAAAAACACTACAAAAGTTTGCTGGAAGACAGGATACTGTATTACCCCAGCAACGGCCTCGTGCATCTTCTAAGTTTACTCCGTCTCTTGGTTGCATTGAGAAGCTGCGTGGAGTGATTGACCTAGACCATCTAGGTTTGTGCAAGTGCCCTGTATGAGTTCCAACCAGGACAGATGCTCCTAAGGAGGCATTTCTCAGAATGTATCCCTAACGTAAGCCACAAGTGACGGTATTTATGGGACGAATGAGTGAATGAATGGAGTGTTCTCTGAGGTGCCCGAAGGAGCTGTCAGAGGTACGGTTGGTTAGTATTTCTCCCAGGGGACTAATTTTTTATCTTCCTGGGTAGGATTGCAACACCCAAAATTTGCCTTTCAAAGGCTGTGCGTTCTGACAGCTAAGACAAAGCATCAGGGAGCCCTGGGCTCTGCTTCTGGCCATGTCCCAATTAGCTGTGTGACCTGAGGCTGTCTAGAAACTCCAGTCTCCTGACGAGAATAATAACAATCCTCATCCTAGGGGTAAGGTAAAACTAATAAGATGGCTGTGAAATGTGCCACATGCTTCACAAAAGAAAGCCGCCCTTTACTCTAAAGCAAAATTATTAAAAATGTACCCCCACATGCTGGAGTTAATGGGGCTGTTAATTCATGGAAGTCAAATCTTTCTGCTTGTTTAGTGAGCACCACAGGAGGCAAAATCACCGTGTTATCTCTTAACTCTCTGAAGACAAAGCAAATCCATTTGATTCACTGCAGGTTTCAACTGGAAAATGAAAGTATCCATCTTCATCTCCTCACCAGCTTAAATCAAACTACGGAGTGAACTAAGAATTTGACCTGCTTTAGAAGAAAACTCAGAGGCTGTGATGATCGCCCAGTTCAACCCTTGGTTTCAGCAAAACAACAATCTCACACACAAAGATTGTCCTCTTAATAGGCATCCTCGCCCTGGCGCAGCTGGGACTCTGTAGTGAGGTCCCTGCTCTGGGTGCCACCGGAGGGCTGGGATGGCCTGAGGCCCACACTCACAGAAACTGCAGTGCAGCCTAGCCACAGAGTTGATTTTCTAAACATTCCTTTTTTTAAAAAAATGTTCTCGGGTGTCAATTCTCCTTCCCCCAAAAGACTGCAGCTTCTGTGTGCTTCTAAATTCAGGATATGAGAAAAGTCTCATGATTATGCTTAAATAGTAACTTAAAACCTATTTGCTAGAAAGACACATGAGCAGAGATCAGAAGCACTAATACAGAATGAACCTAATGGCCCATGGAAGTCACCGAACCACTGTGCACCTGTAAGGTGGACTTATAATGGTATTCACCTCAAAGAGTTTATGACACTGGGCTGGGGTTGTGGCTCAGTGGTGGAGCGCTTGCCTAGCATGTGTGAGGCACTGGGTTCGATTCTGTGGGCTCCATGACCCCAAAGACATCTTTTATATATTTTTTTTCTCCCAAAGATGTCTTGATGCTGT
Source organism: Marmota marmota marmota (assembly GCF_001458135.2). NCBI lineage: Eukaryota > Metazoa > Chordata > Mammalia > Rodentia > Sciuridae > Marmota > Marmota marmota. The sequence goes on along the minus strand of NW_026000057.1, from coordinate 10,698,560 downwards.
GTTGTCCAAGCCAGACGCCATGGGAGTGTAGTGAACAGCTGACGCTAGAGGGCAAAACAGTTGGGGAAATAAGTCTGGGACACTCTGAATTAAGCAGACTTTTTAATCATGGGGCTTCTCAGAGCCTTTAATGTATTAATATGTACTGTGAATCCCCAAGAGAAGTTTATGGTATGCATGATTCTAAAAATTTCTTCGACCAGGAATCTCTTTTTATTACCCTAAAAATGATACCCATTGAGACAAGCATAATCTTGTTTTTTATTTTCCAGTGCCAGGAATCAAACCCAGGGTCTCAAGCATGCTAGGTAAGCACTCTACCTCTGAGCTACATCACCACCCCACAGATAACAATTTACAAAAAAGTGTTTTATTAAACACAGAAAACTCCAAATTCAAAAGAGATCATATTTTTTTGTATAGACAGCCTATTACCTTTTTAAAAATAAAATGTTTTGATTGACACATATGTGTTCATATTTTCAAGGTCACATGAAGCTCTGATTCATGTGTACACTGGGTAGTGATCAATAGAGTCTAATGAGCATATCCATCAGTGTCAACTGTTACCATTCCTTTCTGATCTGAATGTGCTCCTTACTCTTTAAAATTCAAAATTTAAAATCTGCCTTTCTCCTGCTGTCAAGCTCAGTTCTGGGATCCCGTACAGCTTCCTCATGTGCTTTCCTAGATCAGCCATGCAACCCCCCGCCATCTCCCTCTTCCCAGCCCAGCTTCCAGGCACCCTGAAGGCCACTGTGAGCACAGCATTAGACATTCTCACCGATGCCACAGTCAAGATGGGAGAACACCCTGCTGTGAGGGTCACTTCCAGTCATTGCCTGATGAAATCAACCCACTGGAAAAAAATGGAACCAGCTATTGACAAAGAGCTGGGAACTTGGATCATTTGAGCCTCCTCCTGAACACAAGTGGCTATTAAATAGTTGTTTGAGTTTTGTTCAGATACAGTGGCAATCAATATCTTGCCATGTGTTTGATAAAGGTGACTTAGGACATACAATCTATTTGTGCCCTGGAGAGTTTATCTGTCTTATGGCAAGAGCAAGGCTTGCTGAGAGCTGATTTACTCGTGCACTACAGAGCTGTCTGTGGTTTTGTTGAGCTTACGTTTTAGGCAGTAGTTAATTGCTTGCATTTTATGATATAAAGATACTTTTAAAAAAATTAATGAGATTATAAGGAATAAGCGAGAACATTGCTAAAGAAAAAATAAAAACAAAGAGGTCAGGCACAGTGGCACACGCCTGTAATCCCTACATCTCGGGAGGCTGAGGCAGGAGGATGGCAAGTTCAAATGCAGCTTCAGCAACTTAGTGAGGTGCCAAGCAACTCAGCGAGATCCTGTCTCTAAATAAAATATTTTTTAAAAGGGCTGGGGATGTGGCTCAGTGGATAAGTAACCCTGAGTCCAAACTCCCGTACCAAAATAAACCAAAACCATGCTGCTGTCAGTAAACAGTGAGAAATCAGGGTATTGTGGGCTGGCTGCCATCTGCCTGGTCTCTGGCGCACCCTCAGGGGGCCCACGGATGGACAGCGACCTCCACACCTAACCCCACCTGCCCTAGGAACCTTCTCCATCCCTTTCCTCTGTTCATGTTGAGACTTAGGACTGACTCCAGGGTGTCACTGTCACCTGAGGAGTTGAAAAGAGGGAATAGGAAAGTCAAAGTTTCCTGGCAACCGAAACGGATTGACTGCACCTCAGGAAGGCCACCCTCGGTGCATAATGGCTGCATCTTCAAACTTCGGTGCCATTGATGGTCAGCAGAAGGGCCAAGAGAAAGGGAAAGCAAACCAGAGGCTGGGTGAGGGCTGCTCCGGAGGACAGCGCTGTCATTCAGAGGCAGATGCTGGACGCCCTCACTGCTGCCTGAGCTCTGGTCAGGCCCCTCGGGTACCCTTAGGGGGTCTCTGAGATTGAGAAGCAGATGCTTCAGGGGAGGAACAGATTTCCAGCTGAGCGTGTTCAGGCCTGAAGGTCAAGAAGAGTGTGTGGAGCGCAAGCCCTTTCTTGTTGCTCCCTCTTGGGGACCTGGGACTTCTGGTTTCTTCCCTCCTGCGGCCATTTTAAGATGTCCCCTGCATTTCTTTTGCAGGGTTTTGATCTTGAACGTGGAACTCTGCCTTTCACGCCCCCGCAGTCGTCCTTGCTCAACCCCTCAGCCTGCTCCGTAGTGCACATGTCGGGAGGGAGGTGAGACGTGCTAAACCCAGACCCAAGGGTCACTCCAAGCTCCAGCCACATCTCCACCCGTTCGACTGGTAAGGAACTTTTTAAACATCTGCTTAACATCTGGGGCCACTTGCCAGGCGTGGTGGTGGTGCTCGCCTGAAATCCAGTGGCTCGTGAGGCTGAGGCAGGAGGATCATGAGTTCAAACTGAGCCTCAACAACCTGGTAAGGCCCTAAGCAACTTAGTGAAACCCTGTCACAAAACAAAACATAAAAAGGGCTGGGGATGTGGCTCAGTGGTGAAGTGGCCCTGGGTTCAATCCCTGGTTTTAAAACAAAATTGGGTCTACAATATGACAAAAACCATTTTGTACTGTGTCCAGGTTAACATCCATTCTTCTCTGGAGCCTGTGGGGATAACAAGTCCCACAGGTCCTGGGACCTCCCTGCATTGTGTCACTGTGCTCAGCTCTTGAACTCTGACTCGCCAAACACCCCTCCAGCCTGGCCGGGTGTCCCTGTCCCTCCTTTCCAGATCTTCATTACTGAGATCTCAAAATGTCACTTCCTCAGTCCTCACACTGTCCCATCTAAAGAACACTGCCTCTCTCACCTCCTACCCTGTTTTGTGGCCACACATCACTCTCCTGCAGGCTGGGCACTGGGACACCATTGTGTCTCCTCCATTGGACACAGGTGAGCACACAGTGAGCATTCACTCAGTACACATCTGTGCTGAATGAGCAATAATAATATAAACCAGAATCCTCAAATCTCCTGAAAATCAGGCATCATCAGGAAATCTTTGTCATCATCAGAGTTTGAAATCGCTTTAATGAGCCAGGCAGCAAACAGTGGTGCTGACCTTTAATCTCAGCTCCTAGGGAGGCTGAGGGAGGAGGATGGCAAGTTTGATGTTAAGTCTCTGTCTCAAAATAAAATAAAATAAAATAAAATAAAAAGAACATAGTAGAATAAAATAAGGAGCCGAGGAGGTATCTCAGAGGCAAAAACTTCCGAGTTCAATCCCCAGTACCTCCACCACACACACACACACACACACACACACACGTGCAGACACATATGCACACACACAAACACTGTAATGCACAAATGCTCTGGTTTCTTTAAAAAAAAAAGTCATTAAAAAAGAGAAAGTGAAACTATGAGAGAAAATAGTACTAGAGACCTAACAACCAAATGCAATGTGCACATGATTTCTATTCTGATTGCACAAAGTAACTGTAAAAGGATGCTTTGACTTTATCGATTTGACTGTGGGCTGGATATTAGAAGATGCTTGTAAACTTAGTGTTAGTGTAGCTAGGTATAATAATTGCACAGAGGGGCTTCCCTTGTTGTTTGCTCACGTTCTTTATTTCGAGACAGGGCCTTGCTAAGTTGCTCAGGCTGGCCTTGAACTCCTGGGCTCAAGTGATCCTCCTGGCCCAGTCTCCCAAGTAGCTGGGGCTACAGGCGTGTGTCACTGTGCCTGGTCTTTATCTGTTAGTTTTCCATACTGAAGTACTCATGGGCAAATGAACATCTTTGGGACTTACTTTAAAATATATCAGTAAAACAAAACAAACAAGACCAAAACAGCAGAAAAGCAGCAGGGGTAGGGTTGGGAAAACGTGGATTATTATTGACCCAGAGTTTGGGCTCATGAGGGTTATTATACTGTTCTTTCTGTTTTTGCACAATTTTGGAATTTACCTAAGGAAAAATAGTTTAGGAGACACTGAAGCCATATCCCTAACCCTTGAACCAAGATGTGCCATTCTTTTTTCCCATTAACCAGTCTGATCTGTGTTTATTCAAATTCTTCTGTTCTAAAAGCATTGTGGTAGGAACTGTGAGTGGTACAGGGCCATAGGAGACATGATCAGATGTCAAATATGTATAGGATAAATATTGATGGTGGTTTATTTTTTGGCCACTTGGGCAAGGAAAACCCTGATCCTTCCCTGACTGAATGAAGTGATTGATAAACTCCTGGATCTGCCCTTCCACAGCTGGTTGTCTGTCCCCTACCTTATTCACCAGGCAATCTCAAGTAAGCCACTTAGGTTTTCTAGACCTGTGTTTCCTCATGTAGAAAAAGCAGCTAGTGGTGATTGTGTTAGTCAGACTTCTATTTCTGTAACAAGTATCTGAGATAATCAGCTTATAAAGTGGAAAGGTTTTGGTCCATGGTTGCTTGGCTTCATTGCTTTTGCCTGTAGTGAGACAGCGCACTACGGAGGGGAGAATGTAGTGGAGCAAGGCTAGCTACTCATTCATGGCAGCAGGAAAGTGAAGGAGATGGAGGGACAGAGAAAGGGAAGGGGTCCCATTGTCCCAATCAAAGACACGCCCCCAGTGACCTAACTTCCTCCCACTAGGCCCCACCTCTTAAAGGTTCTACCACCTCCCAATAGCACTGGGAACTGGGAACCAAGCCTTCAACACGTGGTCCTTTGGGGACACTTCTCCAAACCACATTACTATGACTCACTTAGTTATAAATATTAAATAAGATAGAAACAGGCCTGGTCTAGTCCTGCCTAGGTGATTGACCAGGAGCCTAGAGGTACAGCTAACATTACTGTCTAGTTGGGCGATCCACCAGTGGCCCTTTGTGTGATTAGAAAAAGGTGCCCCAGGGCTGGGGTGTAGCTCAGGGGTAGAGCATGTGCTTAACATGTGTGAGGCCCTGGGTTTGATCCCCAGCACCACAAAAGAGAAAAAGAAAGAAAAAGAAATGGTTAAAAGGTGTCTCATTCTCAAGCCTGACCTTGCTCTGAATAAGGGCGAAAGGCTTGGTGAGCAGAGGGACAGCTGTCCTCACCCCCACCCTGCCCTGGACTGGGATCCCTTGTGTGAGGGGCTCACTCTGCACATCATCCGTGGGGCCTCTGAGCTGGTTTCTCAGCCCACTCGGATCCCTTCCCACCAGGAGTAAAAGCTCTAAGCTGCCTATAGTTCACGGAGCGCATGAGCGAGCTCACATGCAGAACGCAGCTGCTGCTTGGCGCTCACCAGCTGGGGTTGGAGGGTCCCTGCAGCGGGATGGAATGACGAAAAAGGAAATAAAACATCGATGTGGCAGATGCTTTGCAAGTGGCCGTGCCAGCACCGCAGCTCTGAGGCCCATGCAGCGCCTCCATCACCAGCCCAGGCTCAGGCAGGGGCCCACTGAACTGGCATGCCTCGTGCTCACGGAATCCCAGACAGTTCCGCCAAGTTATTTTAAAACTGTGTTATAGTTTGGTTCTGGAATGTCCCCCAAAGGCTCATGTGTTGAAGCCTTTGTCCCCAGGGCAGTTGCGTTCACAGGAGGGGCTTTTTGGAAGTGATCGGATTGTGAGGATTGTAACCTATCAATAGATCAATTAATTCATAGCCAGACGCATTGGGAGGTGGTGGAAACTGTCGGAGATAGGACCTACTTGAAAGGAGTGAGTTCTTGGGGGCATGACCTTGGGGACTAGATCTTGTCCCTAGCCTCATCCCTCTTTCTCTCCTTCTCAGTCACCATGAGATGAACAGCTTAGTCCTGCCACACCCTGCCACCATGATATTCTGCCTCACCTCAAGCCCGGGAACCATGGAGCTGGTCAACCACACACTGAAATCTCTGAAGCCGTGAGCCAAGATAAATGTCTTCTCCTTCAAGTTATTTTTCTCAGGTATTTTGTCATAGGGTCTTGATTTAATATCTGAGCAGTCATCTTAAATGTTAACTGCCATCTTATGAGATAAGTTTTGCTTTCCTGTACTTCCTCTGAACTCCCCCACCCCCATTAGTAACCTGCCCCATGGTGCCATCGACCTAAGCCAATCCCATGCTAATCCCCACTGACACAAGCACCCGAGTCTCTCCCATAGCACCACAACTACAACTCCAAACCCTGCCCCACAAAGCTGAACACCTGAACACCTTGGGCCTCTCTCCTCTCCACAGAGAGATGGCCTTGATTTGTCAGCTTTGACAGCTAAACTTTCCTGTGGACTCTGCTTGGTCTCCTTCCTTCATTTCCTGCTTGCCGTCTCTTGCTTTCTCACTTTCCTTTCAGTGACAAAAGACTAACACAAAATGTAATTCTCATTTCTCCTAAAAATCGATAAGCAGGACCCTGACTCATGTATTAGTGTAGATTAATTTGCTTGTTTCACTAGGAACGAAAATTACCACTGGGTTGATTAAACCTTGTCTCATTTTGTATCTCCCTTCGGCTCCCTGTACTCTTCCTCCCCTCCCTTCCCTCTTCTCTTTTTCCTCCTCCTTTCCCTTTTCCTTCTAAAACAGTCTTAGCCCCATGCAAGTCAGCTGTGTTGTGCTAGGCAGTGAGCTGGAGTGTCAAATCCACACCCAGCTGCAGACAGCAGGCATCCTCCCTGGACGTCCCACCAGCACACATCTGTGGAGTAGATGCAGATGAGGTCAGAATGTGCCTGATTGTGTCGATGGCCGCTGCAGAGAGACACAGGCCTCACTGACACAAAGCACCGTGCCAGCCGGTGAAAGGCACGAGGTTCCCGTGCACCATATTTAGACATGGACTGATGCCACTTGGAAACGTCCGAACACCACTGACAATTCAAACACACTCCAGGTTAGACTACCTGGGAGGCTTGAAAATTATTTCACAAAGTCGGGGTTCTTTTCATCCCAATGATGAAGGATTACAGGGAACTTCATCAGCATTAAAATTAAACACTACGGTTTAGGAATCGTTTTCTCATACAACAACATAGAAATGCATACATACTCGTGCATACATTATATACACAGGCACACATACAATTGTATACATTTATAAAAGTTAAATCTCATCAGAAATGATAGGTCAAGAACTAATACCTCAAAGAGGCATGTGAAATTAAATAAAAATTTATATTCCAAGGGAAATTGTAATAAGCAGGGCCTACTACACAGTTTGTCTTTGAAGACTCGGTTAAGGCTGTCATCTCCCCAATAAAATGTGTAGGTGTCACTAAATAATGCAAACAGATATGTTAAGTCTATACATTAAATCACAGTGGGTAAGTCTACATTTTCCAAGACAGTGTGGTCACAGTGATAGATTTCTTTCAAGAATCTGCCTGAAATATTGGTCCCAACTTTGTCACGAGTAATAATCTCTCTGCTTTTCAAAACATATTGATTTCTTAAAAAGAACAAGATACCTCCACTGCTATAGGATTTGCAGCAAGTAAAATTCTTTTAAAGAATTTTGAATAAGTGCTAGATCAGAGCTGGGAAAAAAATCAATATATTTTAAAAACCTCTTAACAAAGCAATTAAGTCAGCCACTCTCTATCATTATACATGCTAATTGACGTAATGCTATTTTATATCTCTAAGCCTATTCAATTGGTTTCAAGAAAATGGAAAAATTAACACTGATTTATTTCAAAGTCTCTAGAGTGTTAATCTCAATCAATTATGATTATCCAATGTGCATTTATTAAGATTACTTTCTTCTGTTTTTATGCTTTTCATTGTCTGCCTTTGTTTACTGTATGGATATATAGTTTTTTTTCAAGTTTCAAAAAAATGTTCTTTTATAAAAATTCAATTATCACCTATCATCTTACTGTACAGAAATGACTGTTCAACAAATTAGCATATTGCTGGTGGTTTTCTAGATAAACACATTTTTTATAACAACAGTCCCTAGAGTGTTTGTCTAGCACATTTGTGGCCTTGGGTTGGATCCCAGCACCACAAAAAACAAACACAAAATAGTGCATATGATTTATCATTTCTTTTTGCTTTCTTATAAATAATATATCATGGATAACTTTTCTTATAAAGAGATTTAGTTCTATAATCCCATTCTGCATGTGTGCATATGGTTACATAACATGCTATTTTATGGATGTAGCATCATTTATTTAACCACTTCTCTAATTAATATTACAAAGAAATGCTGCAAAAAATCCTTGTATATATGCTTTTGCAAATTTTCTCTATTTAAAATGTTTACTTATGAGTAGCTGGGTATATTTTCCCTATTTTATTAAATCAGTATAGATATTACTCAGCAATAAAAGAGAATAAAATCATGGCATTTGCAGGTAAATAGATGCAGTTGGAGAAGATAATGCTAAGTGAAGTTAGCCAATCCCCAAAAGACAAATGCCAAATGTTTTCTCTGATATAAGGTGACTGATTCATAGTGGGATAGGGAGAGGAGTATGGGAGGAATAATGAACTTAGATAGGGCAGAGGGGTAGGAGGGGAAGGAAGGAGGCAGGGGGTTAGCAATGATGGTGGAATGGGATGATCATTGTTATCCAAAGTACATGTATGAAGACATGAATTGGTGTGAATATATTTTATATACAGAGATATGAAAAACTGTGTTCTATATGTGTAATAAGAATTGTGATGCATTCTGCTGTCATGTATTTAAAAAATAAAAGCAATTTTTTAAAAAAGTAAATGATAAGGAAATCGGCAAATGAGCTTTGGAAAGTACATGCTTTGATATTTCATATATCCCAACACCTGTGTATTTTGTCACTTTCCATGCTTTTGAGCCAGAAAGTCCGCAGAAGAGACATTCTGGGTGGAGGGTTTAGGACCACCCTAAACATCTCCACAAGGCTAGACCCAGTGGGGATGGGATCCCACGTCTGTCTCCTTCTCTCTAAGTTGGCCTAAGTTTGCTCAAACTCTCTCTGTCCTTCTTTGCATTCCTCTTCTCCATCCAGTTACTCGGGGGGATGTAGGATTCACTGCACCCCCATAGTTGTGTACTTATTCCAGAGGCCATCAGGAGCTGAGAAGGACACCTTAGAACCTTAGAAGGTTCTAACTACAGCAGTGAACTGAGCAGAAGCCACTTGTTCAAGATTCCGCGGGCAGAGTCAAACCTGAAGGCCCAGAAGACCTTAAAACATGTTTCCTGGCCATTTCTTCAATAGCTTTTGATGTGTTTGTAACACAAGATTTTCACTTGGGACTTCTTTCTGTGTTACAGTTTGCTATTGCATCATCATCTGTCATGGCATAAGTTTTCAATAGGCCATTTGTTTCGAGACTCCACCCCCATCTTCTTGCCCAATTCTGTGAACAATGAATTCCTTCAGTGGGAAACTCCATACCATCACCGCAGCAAGATCATGTGTGCATTGCACTCCTTTGTGCTTTCATTGGTTTGGTTGTGTGTTATGAAAGAAAGCCAACTGAAAGCACAGAAATTGAGAGTGCAGGGTAAAAAGAAAAAAAAAAAGTGCTCTGCCCCTCTCTGAACATGGTGCTTGTTCACCTTGAGCAAGCCGTCACCAACTGCAAGGGTGAGGGAACTTGACCAAGGTGGTAACGCTAGTAACCAACAGAACCCAAACTTGAAACCAAACTTGAACCCAAACTTGAACCCAAACATTTTGGCTGAGAGTCCTTCTGTTTTTTGGTACTGGGGATTGAACCCAGGGGTGCTTAACTAGTGAGCCACATCCCCAGCCCCTTTTTATATTTTATTTAGAGACAGGGTCTTGCTGAGTTACCCAGGGCCCCGGTGAGTTGCTGAGGCTGGCTTTGAACTTGCGATCCTCCTGCCTCAGGCTCCAGGGTCACTGAGATTGTAGGCATGTGCCATGCCATTGCATCAGGCCAGGGTCCATATTATTGATATCACAACATGACTGGTTTTACTACACATAGCCCCAGGATAAAGCAAAATGTTAAAAAATGAACAGACTCCCCTGCAGAGAAGAAATTTAATGTGATGTCTCCAGACCCGAGGGGTGGCTGCACATCAAACTTCAAGCTGGAAATCAGAGTGGAGCTCAGTGGTAGAGCACTTGCTTAGCGTGTGTGACACCCTGGGTTTTGTCCCCAGCACCAAAATAATAGATAAATGAAATAAAAAATAATAAACTAAAGTGAAATCTGTACACTGTGCACGGTGGGCATTCCAGATCCTGTTCCCTTTCATTCTCCCAAAGTGGTGGAAATCAATTTATCTACCCCCAGCACAAATATCCTTAGGAGGCTTCTTAAGGGAGAAACTTGTTTTCTTTCAGTGCTAGGAAGCAACCCAGGCCATCTTGCATGTTAAACAACTGTTCTATTACTGAGCTACACTCCACAATTAGGAGGTTTCTTAGACTTGGAAGAAATTAGATGGACCCAACACTGCCTTTTGGGGTCACCCAAAGAAAACCTGGCTCACTGCCAAATCACCCTACGAAGGTCTACCAGTTGCCAATCAAAAGTCTACCAGACTTCAGTCAAATGCTTGAGCATTTGCAAGGGTGAGGGAACTTGACCAAGGGGTACCGCTAGTAAGTGTGAGTGGATAGTCAAGATCTCCAGACATTTGAGAAAAGAAAACATGTTGAATAAAACACAAATAAACAGCATAAAGGAACTCAGAGGATACAGAAGCAACAAAAGGACTAGAAGAAAAGCTTTTCTTTTTTGTAAATTCACTATATTTAATATCTTCAGAGCAAAAAGAGATATTGTCCATGAATCAAGAACAGCAATGCCCTGGCTTCAATTCCCAGTTCTTAGGAAAAAAGAAAAGAAAAAAAGAAGGAAGGAAGGAAAAAACTACTAGAGTAGATATTTCAGGAAAAAAAAAACCACAATTAAAATGGGAAAGGGAAAGATATGGGGTTCAGGAAAAAAATAATCTAACACAGGAGAATGATGAAAGAAAGCTCCCTCCCCCCATTAACATCCTGAGGCTGACAGGGGAAATAAAGTCCATGTTGAAGTTGGACAGAGGACTAAGAAGAAAGGCTCCGGAGGCTGTGGAGAAGTCGAACAAATAAAATATTTGGAACTTTCTGAATGAAAAAAAATATTAGTAATATATCATATCTGTTGGAGCATTTGATAGGAACATTCACAGGAAGCCTTAGAAAATCTAGTGGAAAAAAAATGAAGTAGTTATTACCTCTGGGTACAACAAATGCAGTCCATAAAAGGAAACGTGATTATAGCACACTACTTGACTCAACAGTGACAATATTTACAGAGTCCTAGGAATATAAATAGTGATGTATTCAAGACTTGTACCATGACTAAGTTATGGAGAAGGGAAAAGAGGACAGAGTACTGGAAAGAAAACCAAGTTGACGTGGGCTGTAACTCAGGGTCTACTAGCAGTCCATAAATATGCAAGAACATTTCAGGGAGGGTACACGTGGGTGGAAATTTGGTCACCTTCAGGGAGAGAATTATGGAGGCTAGGAACCAGGGTAGCAAGAAGATTTCTGAATGTTTTTATCTCTTTTTCAAAAGGGCAGAAGTCCTGATATCCCTGTCAAGGACATGCCCTCCAGTGATCTTTAAGCCCCACCTCTTACCTCTCAATCGTGCACCTGAGTCTTTCAGAAGCACACTATAGCACATCTCTGTATCATCTCCATCTGTATAAATCTTTGGTTCTATTTCTCTGGAACTCTCATTCAAACCAATATTTACTGAACACATACTATATGCCAAGCAATGAGCTAAGTGACTAAGTGCCAGAATAAAGAGATAAAACTAGAGTCCTTGCCTTCGCAGGTTTAGGAATTCGGCAATAATGTAGACAGCAAACAGCTTCCCCTAGGAATAACTTGGCTGAGCTTTTCCCACCCAGAAAGAATGTGCCCAGGAATTGCATTTAAGACCTTTCAGCTTCCTAAGACTTATTCACGGTCAGACTCTGACCAAGTTCGCTTAAGCACTTGGATCTTCCAGCCTTGCCTTCTGTTTTTTTTCCAATTTCATTCCCTTACAATAAGTCAACTATAAAGGACAATGGTACACTTTTTGCTGGTGGCCCATGAAACCACCCTCACTGATGCTCTCACGTGAAACCAGGAAATATGTTAGTTGATCTCTGAGAGTTCTCAGAAGTCCCCTAAGCAGGGAACCCTAATAAAAGCCCACGTGGGGGACAAAATATCCCCATTCTGCTGTGCATCCCATCGTGTGCAGAGTACGCGGGAAAAGCAATGGCTTTATGTCAGGAGCCGCTCTGGAAATACACGTCCTTAAGTCCTGAGCAAGAGGTACTGAGCGATCACTGCGCCCCACAAAAACTTGGGCTTTACCCCGACTTGGATAAGGAGGCGTGGCTCCAGGAGCAGGCATCACCCCGTGGGGTTGAGTCACATTCACCTTTTCCTTTGTAATCCTACCCCTTTGCCCTTTTGGGGATAGAATGTTCTGTGGAACCTCCCCTTGTGTGTCCCCTATATAAGAATAAAGAATTCCAGGGGCTCTCTCTCTTTCCACAGACCCTAAGGTCTGAGAGTCATCCCGGATTTTGAACAGGTACCTCTGTGTGTGTCTGCATGCTTTCTTAGTTGTTTTCTTAAGTTATTGGAATAGTCAGATTTGTGAACCCATACTAGGTTGCCAGCTAGGATAGACAGCAAAAGCTCCAAAGTCAGGCAGGTGGGAGTCAAGCCCGGGTGCCCACTTCTTATTAGCTGGTGACCTTGGAGAATGTATTCAACCTCCCTGGGCCTCTTTTCTACTGTAAAATAAGGAGACTTTGTAGTGGGACTCCTTTTTGGACTGCATGGGAGTGTGCATGCACAGAGATGAGGCTCATCCCTGCCATATACTGTGCTGGTTCAAATCCATGTCAGTTCCTGTTTGGCACAAAGCCTCGGTGTATCTCTGAGCCATCTCTAGGCTTGTGAAAGCTGTAGGGGTTTGGTTATAAACATTTGTTTGCAAAGTGCTTCTGTATAAAGGGAGGAATACAATCCCCATTTCAAAATTTCATATTGAGTTTTGAGAACAAAGCAGCTATTTTAGTTCAAAGGACAACCAAATCTTTGTTACTCAGAATACTAAAGAGTGGGCGGTAAAGGGGTGTCCAAAGAGCTCGACCCATGAAGAGTTAATTTGCAGAGGCCAGGGGTCTCCCCAGGCTCCTCTCCCTCCTAGGGAGACTAGTGTGAATGCAAGAACAACAACAATGAAGTCCTTATGGTTTATGAGCCTTAGAGCTAGCACCCAACCCTTCCCTCCCCTTTTTACAAATGAAGCTTAGAAAATAATTATCTTCTCAGGCTGGGAATATAGCTCAGTTGGTAGAGTGCTTGCCTTGTATGCACAAGGCCCTGGGTTCAATCCCCACAAAAAAACAAACAAACAAACAGAAAATAATTATCTTCTTAAAGCCCTAAGGGTAATTCATAAGACTCATTTGTTTCCTTTGGGGAAATTAAAGAGATGAGTGAGTTTTGCCATGACTATTCTCAGAAATGTGATATTATTCTGTGAATCAGCTTACTTACCCTTTCTGATGGTGTTTAATAAAGACTAACTCCAAGGAATTAAGAAGGGGAGAGGGGAGCGTGGGGAGAAAAATTTCAGAGGAGTAGTTCACGCTGAAGGTTTATGAAGAGATGTTTCAAAACCAGAGTGTGAAGACTGCAGCTGACTCATCTTCTAAAAACTGCACAAAGCAGTTGGTGAAAGTTGTAAAATAAGAGCTATAACAATGGAAATGCTACTCGTCGCCAAGCTAAAAAGCATAGTGAAGTGGTAACTTTTTACTTAAAGTAGCTGAAAGTAACGTGGGAAAATGTGCAAGGAGAATAATAGAGGAGTGGGAAGTGATGCAGAGAGTGCTGAATCTCACAAAGCTCATCTCTCGTAGAAATAATGAGTAGTCCTGACTTTTGGGGGTAACTTATTACACTATGATCTTCACAGCTGCTACTAGTTCTCCAGACAGACTGGCTGACAATGCGATGTGGACAGCAGACCACTCGGCATGTTGACAAGTCATCTTGGAAGCTGCTATACTCACAGATTAAGACAAGTGATTTTTCATTATTTTTTCCAACAAAATTTTCCAAGAAAGTCCATCCTTTTCTTTATTGTTTTTGTACATCTATGTGAACATTTTTCAATGAATTAGTTATTAGGTACTAGAAAACACCGGGGAACAGGTAGCTTGACAGGTATTATAGTACTGTATCAGAGTATAATGGGGACCATCTGTCCATATAAACAAAGACCATGCAATTAGAGAATTTCCATTAAATCCTTTATTATTTTAAAAATGAAGCTAAAGACAATTTCTATTTATCCTTCACTGTGGTTTTAGAGCATATGGAGATAGAATCAAAAACTCATTTATATTTGTTTGAGGGTCTACATTCATTAGTGTATCTGAAAATCTTCTCCTTGCTATAGCATGCATTTAAGCAATCAAAACTGGAGGAGGAAGAAAAGATAAGGAATTTAATAAAATATTTTTAAAGTTGTCAAAAAAAAAAGACAAGTGATTTTTAATTCCTTTTTTTTTAACTCTGATAAAACTTTCATTTCATATTAGAGATGGGAAAACATCTCAATCAACTATTCGTTACATTTTTAAATGGCAGGGCTGAGGATGTGGGCAGTGGGTACAGTGCTTGCTGGGCATGCATGAGGTTCTGGGTTCAATTTTCAGCACCCTCCCTCTCTCTCTGACACACACACACACACACACACACAGAGAGAGAGAGAGAGAAGGGCAGCAACAGCCCATTAGTGGTTCTGAGTCCACAGGGTAGACTGAAAACTTAAGCATCTCTTCTCTTCTCTGTCTCCTCAAACCACATAGTGATGGAATTTTTAAAAATGTCTGCTGCCATACCAGGAATGGCAGGGTATTGTCAGAGAAGTTTCCTCAAACAGGAGGAAGGCAGAAAGTGGGCTGAAGATGCCAACAGAGAGTTGGCTGTACAAGTCTGACAGGAAATGAAAAAGAGAGACAGGATTTATAAGAAAATGTCAATTAAATTTGTTTTAAGGGGATACATAAAATTGAACATATTAACAGGGTACGGAGTGATGTTTTGCTACATGCGGCTGCTCTGCAGACTGAAGTGAGGCCCTGTAGAGCACCTGCTAGTCACATAGTCCCTAGTTTTGGTCCCAGCTGGTGGTGGAAATTGACAGGGTAGACCCATGCAATTCCAGGAAAAGAGTCCACCACTGGGACAGGGTTGTAGCTCAGTGGTGGAACACCTGCCTGGCATGGGTGAGGCACTGGGCATCTTGACCCCGTCCTACAGCCTTGGCAGCTCAGCATCAGGGCTTCTGTCCTGCAAGCAACATTTTCCTTCATTTTGGCAAGTAGAATCCAAACACCTGGATCCTATTTCCTTCCCTTCCTGGGCCATTTCCGTAGTCTAACTTCAAAACTCTCACTTATTTCTCAATGAGAGTGAAATCCTTGAATCATACACTTGCATTTTCGACTTGCAAAAGGGCTTCGACAGCCTGACCATGGCTTTGGGAAGGTTTTCCCGGCCTCTGGAGGGAAGGCAGGCACCTGTTCACCCTCACTTTGGTTCTGCTTGCCCCAGAGCCTGTGGAGGGGGATGCCAACTCCACGTAGGTTGGTGCAGCCTTGCCGAACAGAGCTGTCTCCCACAAAGCCAGCTTTTGTGCGTCAGCCTGGGTAAGGGCTCCTTTGCTCTGCACTGAGCTCTGACACTGCACACACAGGTCTCTGTGTCACCCTAGAAGGCTCTCAGTGCATTGTCATTGGGAAGGGAGGGAGGTACCACCCTGGTCTTAGTACTCCAGGGGGTGCCCCAGTCAGAGAGAGGCAGGTGTTTTGCCTTCCAACATCCAAAGCATCCCCAACACTGTCTCAGCACTTTTTTCCAATATCCAAACAAAATATGACAACCCTTTTCAACAAAGATGCCAAGACATACACTGGGAAAAAGATGGTCCCTTCAATAAATGGTGCTAAGACCACTGCATATCGACATGCAGCAGATACAGATTTTAGAACTCTGCATCTCGCCAGTTACAAAATCAACTCAAAGGGGACTAAAGAATGGGGATGTAGCTCAGTGGTAGAGCACTGTGAGGCCCTGGGTTTGATCCCCAGCAACACACACACACACACAGAGAGAGAGAGAGAGAGAGAGAGGGACAGAGAGAGACAGAGAGAGACTAAAAACTTAATTGTAAGGTAAAAAAACTATGAAAATACTAGAAGAAAACAGGGAAAATGTTTCATGACATTAATCTGGGCAAGGATTTTGTGGGGGGGATGAGACTGCAGAGGTATTGAGAACAAAATCAAAAACAGACAATAT
The DNA here is from genome assembly GCF_001458135.2 of Marmota marmota marmota. Taxonomy (NCBI): domain Eukaryota; kingdom Metazoa; phylum Chordata; class Mammalia; order Rodentia; family Sciuridae; genus Marmota; species Marmota marmota. The sequence goes on along the minus strand of NW_026000057.1, from coordinate 10,682,300 downwards.
GGACTTACATCAAACTGAAAAGCTATACATCAAAGGAGCCAATCAACAGAGTGGAAGCAACCTACAGAAAGGAAGAAAATATTTGCAAACTATACATCTGACAAGGGATTGATACCCAGAATACATAAGGAACTCAAATATCCCACCAGGAAAGAAAAACACAAAGAATCTGATTTAAAAATGACAAAAGAGCTGGGCACAGTAGTGTATACCTCAAACCCAGTGACTCAGGAGGCTCAGGCAGGAGGATGGTAAGTTCAAGGTCAGCCTCAGCAACCAAGTGAGACCCTAAGCAATTTAGTGAGACCCTGTCTCAAAATAAAAAATAAAAAGGGCTGGGGATGTGGCTTAGTGATTTAGCACCCCTGGGTACAATCCCTGGCACCAAAAAAAGAAAATCAAATAAATCATAAATATGTACAGTTATTATGTTTCAAAACAAACAATATAAAACCAAACCAAAAATAAAAGAACCCTAACACAGAGGGCTGACCCAGGGAGAATCTAGCCAAGTCCCATTGATAGACCCAACCTGATCTTTTCTTAAAATTGGGAGCCATCTTGCCACAAAGCCATGAAAAGATAATTTCAGCTTTACTATAAATTACTGCAAATTCTGAACCTGCTTGGGATGCCTGCCCGTGCCTCGAACTCACCCATGCCTGGCTCTCTGACCAGATAGCAGCCCTCTCTGAAACTTTAGTGATGCCTCACAAATCTTGGCCTTCCCTGGGCAGACAACGACCCTCTCTGAGGCTCTGATAGTCCGCATAAATTCTGATGTCGGGCCAGCAAAAAATGTAAACTACCATCAGTGTTAAGCTCGTCAGAGTTCTGTTATCTGTAACCCCCCTTTGTGTAACTTTCTGGGCTATAAAGCTGGGCTGCAGGAAAGATGGGGTTGCTGTCTTGTTCCCGCCGTTTTGGGAGGGAGAGGCAGCCCGGCCGGTTGAAATAATAAGCTTGCTTTAATTTGGTTTTAATTGGAGTCAGTGGTCTTTTCTTGCGTCCTGGTCTAACACCGTTTCTAGGCCCCCTAAATTGTTCCTCTGTTTGGCAGAGATGCTCTTGTCTGTAAGGAGTGATATCAAATGCTTCCTCTTTGCTACCAAAGACATGCTGTTGCTTCTGTGGCTTAGCAAAGGCTGGAAGGAAATTTAAGGGATGTGTGAAGTGGAAATTCTGGAATCTCATTTGTAAGGCTCACACTTCACCACCATCGTTGCTTATATGCATGGATAATCCACGCCATAATGCCCCCACCTCTCAATGCAAGTGGAACGAACAGAGATAGCTGTAGGACAGTCCTCAGGCCTCCCAATTCCCATCCGTCCCATCTCTACCACTGGTGTAGGCAGCAAGAGGCTCTGAGGGGTAGAGATGGGGGAGGAAGCAGGTGTGGTGTCTCCAGGGAGAAACCCCCTTATTTACAGCCAGGCAAAAAGAGATCATTCCTCTATTCAACAGCCCAGAGAGTCCCACAGGGAGCTGGAACTCAGGCATGAAGACATGGTCTTCAGAAACACTGTGGCCCCAACGACTCCTCATGTTAAAAACAGGATAGAAACTTGTACCATAGAAGGTAGAAGAGGTCCTGGGGGACAGCCAGTCCAGCCTCTATTGTGCCTCTTCCCTGTCCCCCAAAAGGCAAACGTCTGGCGGCAGCTGCCCAGTCTGGGCTGTGGACTGGCCTTGGCAGGGGCATTTTGTCTGGCAAGCACGATGCACTTTTAAATGTTTTACTTTTAATTAGTTGCCAACCTTTAACGATCTGGAGATTTCATATTAATAAATAAAAATCTAGACTCCCAGATTCCCCCAAGAAATCAGAAAAGCTGGCAAAGCTGGCTGACAGGAATGTGGACAACAGCCCTCCCTACTCAACCCTCACCAGGCCCCGGCTCCTCTTGGCCCTGCGGTGACACACTTTGCCACCGAAGGCAGAGACCAACGTCTCCCACCCTAGCATTTTGCCCCTGAGAAAACACCATTCCCTGGCTCCGGCCAGTTAATTCAGAGTCTGAGCCTGGTTCCCAGGTGAACTACTGTGCAGCCAGGGTAAAGAACAGCGAGGTTAAGGCCATGAACGGCAGGTAAAACTGTTTTCTTCTTGTTGCTCCTTAGTGGTCCATTTCACCATTTTAGAAGTTCCTCATTATAGAAAATTAAAATCTTACTCTAACTTCAATTAGCATCTCACACATTGGATACTAGATCACCCCCTCCTCTTCTCTTTCTAAAATAGCCTCTGGTTTTTTTTTTTTAGTTTCTCCTCTTTCTGCTTTATTATTGTGGTTGCCCCATTCTGAACCCCAAATTACTCTAATTGTTATTTTAGTAGAGGATTCAATAGAAGTACTTATTTCTGGTCCCCTAATGTCATGCTTAATATCTCACAATCACATTAATTTCTGTTTCACAGCATTTTTACTCAATCATAGTCTATTCTTTATTTTTAACAAAGAACTCATTTGCAAAAATCTGAGAAGTCACACTCCAGGATGGGGGCAAATTTAAGCACAAACTTATCAAGCTTCATTTTGGGGCCAGGGGTATAATCCGATATGTAAAATTAAAAGGGCTATATGTATGTTCATAGTAGTTTTAGTTTTTTATTCATAAATCAAGTCATTTACAATCAATTGAGTCATCTGATTTTAGGAAATTTCTAAGCTACATGTGATTACTATTTTTCTGAGGTTTTAAAAAAAATATCCATTTTGTAATTTTTCCTTTTTTCCCCCCAAACTCTCATTTAAACCAATTCTCAAATGTCAGGTTAACAGAAAGGCAGCTTAGTGACACACTGAACTGGAAGACCAGCACAAATCTTAGCCTTTTAGGCTAGTTAGAAACTGCTTTGGTAGATATAGTTCGTTGTGCCCATTTGATGGGTAAGGAAACTGAGACCTGGAAAGTTTAAGAAGTTTGTCCATAGTTCCTTGACCACATTCCCCACACTGGATGAATTCTGGCTTTTCCAAGCCCTCTAGGGAAGTTGAGTCTTCCCCAACCCTTAGAACTTAAGGTCCCGATAGACCAGACACCAGAAACCAACATCAAGAGTTAGGCTGTGAATCAGCAGAGCGGATTCTTTCATACATTTGGACCTGCATCAGATCGACACAGAAAGGCTCACCAAACACTGAACATGACATTTTAGAGTCATGTTCTGTTAACTGTCTAAGGAAAAGCCACAGTTCTTTAAGAACTGTGCAGACCACAGAGAGACCCTGTATGATGCCAGGAATCCTGACCTGAATTAAATAGAAAAATCAATCGGAACTTCGAAATTCCCAATAACCACCAATAGTAAAGATAATAAAGGAAAAAAAAAACACACCCCTTCACACTCATACTTTGGGGAGAAAGAAGAAAATTAAGATTTTTCCTTTTAATGCCTGGTTTCCAAATTAGAAGGACGAGAAGGCTCTCTGCACGCCTTCCAGGCAGCCAGAAATGACAATGTGAAAACAAACACAATGTGCCACGGAGCGGAGGGAAGGAGCCTGAAGCCAGCGGGGCTCTGAAATCCCAGAGGCGCTGAGATCCCCAGCAACCCCGGACCGCGCGCTGCTCACCCCGGGGGCCGCCATCCCGGGTCGCTGTAGGAGGGGGTCGCAGCAGTCACGGCGCAGCGCGCAGTGTGGTTGCCCCATTCTGGACCCAAAATCACTCTAACCATTATTTTATTAGAAGACTCAACAGAGGTCCTTATTTATGGCCCCACAGTGGGCGGGGAAACACTAGCCTCATCTCATTGTTTGGAGCCAGCGGGGAGATGCAACTGCGGGCTGGACGGGGCGTCTCCGCCGGCTGCCTGGGCTCCAGGTTCTTTTCTTTGTGTGTTCGTCCACAAAACCCAAGACCCATTCCCAAGCGACGAGCGAAACACCCGGCTTTCAAGCCCCCTCTTGCCGCCGCCACGATTGTCGCCTACTCGCCGCGCCAGCACGCGCCACCTCCAGACAAGGCGTGGCGACGCGCGTCGCGGACCCTCCCGCAGCCCAGTCCCCGGTGCGCCTGCTCTCTGGCGGCTGCCTCTGCGATCCGACAGCTGAACTGGGAGCGTCGGGAGCCGAGCGGTCTGCAAGCCGCACGGAGGTCACAGATACTCACGTTTCCAAAGGCTTCCCAAGCGCGCGCACTCCCCTGGCCACTGCAATTAGAAGGACGAGAAGGCTCTCGGCACGCCTTGCAGGCGGCCAGAAATGGCAAGCAGGAAGCCAGCTGGAAGCCCCTTATTTTCTGCGAGCACACTCAAAATGCTCCTCAGTGCCGCCAACGCAGCTGCCAGGTTTAATAACTGTGTCAGACAGTCCGCCCCTCCCCCATAAAGAGACACAAAGATGACAGGCGGGGGACTGAGCCCGAGTTCCACCGCAGTCACCCTGCCTCGGCCTCAGCGATGCCGCAGTTAGGACTGTGCAGGGACCGATCAGGAAAGGATTCAAATGCCAGCTTTGACCTAAGAAATTTCCAGAAATCTCTGTTCGTTCCTCTGAGCAAAAATCCTTTTCGCAATAGGATTTCTGAAACAAAACAAGAGGCCGGTACCTTTTTAGTTAACCCGCATCTCAAAAGGAAAAGAAATTTACGCAACAACGCTCAGCCCCGTTCTGTTTGATCTCTGCAGCATCTGGGAGATGCAAAGCGCCAAAGGCTTAGCCCTCGTGTTTTAGTCGCGCCTATAAATCACCGCTTGCGTCTGTCCCTAGGACAGAACCTTACTGTTTTGGGGGGCTCCGTTGCAGTTCCTCATTGACCTGGACCATATCCAAAGCTCGGGCAGCTCCTCGAGAGAGACTGGATATTATCAAGCTGGAAGGAATTAGTGGTTCTCTTTGGAAAGTAGACTATCAAAGCAAAATATTCCACTGAAAGTAATGTTTTATAACAAGTATATATTTAACAGACTCGTCCGTGTACGCTGCAACCCAGAGGCCACGCCCCGCGGTCAGGCAGGGTCCCCACCCCAGCCCGCCCCGCCCCCTGGGCTCTTGGTAGAGGCGCCGCTGGCTGCACCTGCTTCTGCCGGGAGCGGTTTCCGTGGAAACTCTGGAGAGACGACTCTCCCTGCAGACACGCTGTTACCCTGACAACTGCGACCCAGCGGCAGGAGTGCCAAGCAGAATGTCAATGGATGCCTGCTTTAAATCACAGATTAGGGAGTTCACAAGGATGGTTGGGCAAACTAGGAATGCAGCGATATTTGGGAAAGCAAACCGAAAACCGCTCAAACCTGGGTGGGGTCGGTGGGCATCTCAGAATTGGGGGACTGCATCGCTCGCCCCCTCCCCTCGAGTTTGTAGTTGGCTTTAGCATGAATCTCATCATTCTCTCTAGAATATTTCCTTTATTCTGCTTAAGATACTATTTTAAAGTTATTTTGCCCAGATTGAGCACCAGCTGGCCCCAGTTTAGAGCAAGAAGAGGCTCGTACATGTGTGAAACAGAGGGGAGATGCCGTGGGAACAATATTCAACTGTGGACAGTGTTGTGTACAGAAGTGCAAAACTGGTTCTGACTACAACCTTGCACCATCAGCCTAGGCGGAACACATTAGTGGGGAAAAGGGAGAAGTGTGAATGAGTCTATCCATATTTATTAAAAATTTAAATGTCCGTATGCCATCCTATTACTTTTAGGTAAGGACAGTTTATACTCATCAAACCAAAAATAGGTCTAAAAGATAAAATTAAATAAGTTAATGAACTCTCAGTCAAGGCACAAGATTGGGAACAAAAACACATGTGCCCCTTACTGGTTTCTCTTTATGATTAATTGTATATTCCCTACCTATTAAAAGTTAAAGTCAGTACCTGGCTTGGATGAATGAGATTTTGCTATACACATTACAGTGATATGATGATATTAATCAATCTCTGGGTTGGAACTGAAATATCTACGTACACAAGCATCTTTTAAAAAGCCATAAATGCACTTCTGAAAAGGTTCGTATGCATTTGATTTTCATAAAGCAAGTGATATTTCCATATTCTAGGGATTCAGTTTATGCAAAAGAGAACATACAGGAAATTTTTTGCATAAAGCAAGAAGAGTTTCAGTCAAGAACCATCTAATTTATGTTTTGAAAAATCCCACTTTGTATCCCAAATCTACTTTGAAGACATACTTTTGTAAAGATGGTGACACAGATATTTATTTGCAAATGAAGATCTCTCAAACAAAAATGAGTATAGCCCGCAATCAAACAGACATCCAGTTCCTTTTCTGAATACATTTCAAGTTTGAGAAAATGGAAAAAATATTAAATAGATCATCTTTGCTTCTAACAAAAATGAACAGTGAGTAATGTAGAAGGCAGAAGAATGAGAGTAAGAAAGTTAAAAAAATACTAACCAAATCATTAAAAAATATTTCCAGAGAATAATTAAGAGCAAAATGATTATATTCTGAATATTCTATCATTGGTAATATTAAGTGAGATTCAAATAAGTAGGCAGTCATAATTCCATTTCAAAAATTGTGTTTAGTGCCTGGGGTTCTAGCTCTGTGGTAGAGCACTTGCCTACCATGTGTGAGGCAACCACATAAAAGTAATAAATAAATAAAGGTATTATGTCCACCTGCAATTAAAAAAATATTTTTAAAAGTTGCTTGTTTATTTATACCCATGACCGTGATGGCTTGGAAGAGTTTTGCTTCATGCTTGCCTAGACTATCTTTACACTTGCCTGACCCCCACCCCCCATGCTGGAGATTGAACCTGGGGCCTCTGGCATGCTAAGCACATGCCCAGCCTCTCACTTGCCTATTATTTTCCATGATAAATAGCACAAGTGATAGTAGATAGGTGTGTCTTTTTTTAAAGTTTCAGTTGCTACTTCCTGGCTATTTTCTCATTTCAAAAAATGGGAATAATAACAGCACTTTGGTTTTTTTCCTTCAGTCCTGGTAATTGAAATCAGGGGCACTCTACTACTGATCTATATTCACAGCCCTTTCTATTTTCACTAACTTGCTGAAGCTGGCTTTGAACTCATTATCCTCCTGCCTCAGCCTCCCGAGCCACTGGGATTACAGGGATGCACCACCACACCCAGGAACAGTACCTTCTTAAAGGTACTTAAGTAAGCTCGTGCTGGATGAATTTCAGCACAGAACCCAGCACATACATGTATGCATTTTATAATCATAGCAAATGTTAATCCCAATTTTTAGGCTATTTTTTTCCCAGAATTTTAATTACAATTCTACCTTAGATAGGTTTGTGGCTTTGATCAGACTTTAGTTTACACCTGGGGATCAAATCCAGGCCTTTGCATGGGCCAAGCACACTGTGCCCCTGAGTGACAACCCAGAGCCACGGTTCTACTTGGGTTTCTCACCATTTCTGTTTTGCGTTTCAGAACTTCCTTCTGGAATCATCTACCTTTTCCTTAAGTAGTTCCCTAAAGAGGTTTATAGTGACTTTTTGTTTTGTTTTGTTACTGTAATTTCTCTGTATCAGCTTGATGATGTCGTTATTCGGATTTTGTTCTTGAAATACAATTTCACTTGGCATAATTTGGGGTTCATGGTTATTTTCAATCAGTGTTTTGAAAATATTTTCTACGGATGTTTTTGGCTTTACTTTGCTAGTGAGGAATTAGCTGTCATTGAATTTTCACTTTTTCCTGGGTAATCTGTCAACTTAGTTTTGTTCCACGCTATGCTTTTATTCCACTATTTTATTTTTAACACAATATTAAACACACTTATTTAATACTCTGAGCCCAAATGTTCCAGGGTTCACAATCTTTGTAGGTGTAGCTCAGCAGTCGCTGTCTCGGCTCACTTTCACTCATTCCTTTATTTGGTGATTTTTGTTATGGTGGATTCATGTACTTTGTGGGAATTCTCTGTGATAAAAGTACAATGTCCAGATAGGTGGAGCGGAGGATGGGGGAAGTGACACAAGGCCACTTTAAAACCCATTTTCATGCCAGCTACAGTGGTGCACACCTGTAATCCCAGCTGCTGGGGAGGCTGAGGCAGGGGGATGGGGAGTTCAAAGCCAGCCTCAGCAAAAGCCAGGTCTCAGTGAGACCCTGTCTCTAAATACAATACAAAATAGGGCTGGGTAATGGTGTCCATCTCATTCCACCATCTTTCCTACCCCCTTACGCCCTCCTTTCCCTTCCCTCTTCTATGCCCTATCCAAAGTTCCTCCATTCCTCCCATGCTCCCCGGCCCACCACCCCCATTATGGGTCAGCATCCACTTATCAGAGAGAACATTCGGCCTTTGTTTTCTTGGGGGATTGGCTAACTTCACTTAGTGTGATATTCTCCAACTTCAGCCATTTACCTGCAAATGCCATGATTTTATTCTCTTTTAATGTGAGTAATATTCCATTGTGTATATGTACCACAGTTTCTTTATCCATTCATCTATTGAAAGACATCTAGGTTGGTTCCACAGTTTAGCTATTGTGAATTGTGCTGCTATATACATTGATGTGGCTGTGTCCCTGTAGTATGCTGTTTTTAAGTCCTTTGGGCATAGACTGAAGAGTGGGATAGCTGGGTCAAATGGTGGTTCCTTTCCCAGTTTTCTAAGGAATCTCCATACTGCTTCCCAGATTGATTGCACCAATTTGCAGTCCCACCAGCAATGTATGAACGTGCCTTTTCCCCCACATGTTCACCAACACTTATTGTTGCTTGTATTCTTTGTGCTCCACTTGTGTACTATGAACTGAAATGCATTCTGCTGTCATGTATAACAAATTACAACAAGTACATAAATAAATAAATTTTTAAAAATAGGACTGGGGATGTGTTTCAGTGGACAAGTGCCCCTGAGTTCAATCCCCAGTACCCCCTCCCTGCAAAAAAAAAAAAAAAAATCCATTTTCATGTCTAAAGTTTTCAGGTCCATGTAGGGGTCATAAATTTTAAGCTCATACATTTGCAAGTGGCTGAGAATCTTGGGGAGCCTTTCTCTGTTCTTCACCCACAGCTGGTCCTGAGGTAGGTAACATCTTACTGAGGTGCTGTTTTCTCTTTGTAAAACCATTATGCTGTCTTTCAGGGGTTCGGGCTTCATATGGGGTATTTTTCCCCCAGTGCTGGGGATCAAATCCCGAGTGCCACACAGGCTAGGCAAATACTCTACCTCTAAGCTACACCAAAGGGCATTTTTTAAAAAATCTGGTTTCCTGTCCCACTGAAGCCCCACACTTTTAATCTCCTGTCCCTGGATGTGGCTCATTCAAACTTCGCCACCAGGGACGGCAGACATTCCCACCTATTCTCTCAGCAAAGAACTCTTCTACCCTCGTACCACGTAGTCAAGCTGTCTTATAGTTCTGCTTTCTGCTACCTTCACTTTACCACCAGCCCTGAAAGTGCTTTGAAAAAATAAGGCAAATAATCCAATTTTTTAAGCACAAGCTAACGATTCAGACAGATGCGTGACTCAAGAAAAAAGAGGCATGTGAAAAATGCTTCACATCATGAGTCGTAAGGAAAACACAAATCAAGACCACAATGGAATGCCACTGAAGGGCTGAAAATTATAAAGGACCCGCAGCAGCAAAAACTGCTGAGAACGTGGAACAACTGAACTTTGTATATTGCACGTAGGGGTATAAAGTGGTGCAGCCACTTTGGGGACAATGTAGTAGCTTCTCATGAAGCTGTTGTATTTGTTTTCTGTTGCTCTAGCAAATCACCACGCACCCAGAGGCTGAGCACTGTGTTGGTTGGTTGCCGGGAGGCCTATATGTCAGAGTCTTGAATATTGTGACTGGATTTTCTGTTCATGCTGTCATGAGGCTGAAATGACGTTGTTGACCTCTGAGTCCTCTTTGGAGGCTCTGCGGTGAAATCTGCTTCCAGGCCCATACATGTTTGTTGGCAGAAGTCAGGTTCTTGGGTTGTAGGACTGAGGTCCCCATTTCCTGCTGGCTGTCAGCTGGGGCTGCTATCTTCTCTTAAACTCATCTGCAGTTCTACTTAAGGGCCCCTTTCATCTTCAAGCCAGAAAGGACACGTTACATTTCTCCTGCTATGGTTTAGATATGGCTTGTCCCCCAAGGGTTCATGTGCTGGAGCTTTGTCCCCAGTGTGGTAATGTTGATAAGTCATGGGACCTTTAAGAGGTGGGGCCTAGTGGAAGGTAATGAGGTCATGGAAGTCCCACTTTCATAAAAAATGTTTGTCTTGTGGAATTTTAGTTGCTCTGCTCCTGATCATTTCTTTTTCCATTCTCTGCCATGTTTGATGCAGCCAAGGGGGTCCTTACCAAATGCCAGCCCTGTGGTGTTTGGAAACTTCTACCACCACAATGATGAGCCAGCAAACCTCTTTCCTTTAAAAAGCACTCAGCCTCAGGTACTTTGTAACAGCAACAGAAAATGGGCTAATATACACACTGTGCTTCACATGTTTTAGACTTCCTTTTATGTTTACCAGCTTTTAAAGGGATCACATGGTTACATTAGGCCCACTCAGATAATCTCCTTTTGCCTTCTAAGATAACATGATAGTGGAAGTGAATCTCATCATATTCATATGTCTCATCCACACTCAAAGGGCAGGAAGTCATATGAGGCCCAGGGTCTTTAAGAGTTGTTCTTAGGATTCTGCTTACCATACCATATGACCCAGCCCTTCCACTCCTAGGCATTTTTCTAAGAGAAATGGAAGTATAGATCGGTAGGTATCTGTTTATATCAACTTTATTTGTGACAACTAAAACCCAGAAAGAACTCAAATGTCCATCAATGGTGAATTAATAAAAGAAATCATGAAAAGTCCATCCAAAGAAATGCCATTCAGCAATAGAAAGGAACATACCCATCAATGTGGAGAAATTTCAAAAACATTATATTAAGTGAAACAATTCAGACACAGAAGGCTACTTACTATGGGACTTAATTTATATGAAATTCTAGAAAAGGCAAAAACCCTAGTAATGGGAAGCAGATCAGTGGTTGCTGGGGTAGGAGGTTGGGTTCAAGGATGGCCTGGGGAGGGAACTTAGCGGGTGAGGGAAATGCGCTCTATCACAGTTGTGGTGGTCAGCAGGCCGGGGGAGGGAGGAGTGGGGGCTCACTGATACGTGAGGGGAGTGGGGAAGGAATGGGGAGACAGGAGAATGAACCGGACATCACTTTCCTGTGTTCACCTATGAATTACACGACCAGCGTAACTCCAATCACGTTCATCCCCAGGAATGGGAACTTATACTCCAAGTGCCTAGGCTGTGTCAAAAAACACTCCACTGTCACGTATGACTAAGAAGAACATACAAAATGAAAACTAATTCTTGTGGTGGTGACGTGACTGTAGATTTGTCAGTAATCATGAAATTTAAATCAATGAATTTCATTATATGTGAATTATACTTGTTGGGAGCTGCTCTGGACAGGAGCTATGTGCACACCTTTAAGTAAAGAGGTACTGAACAGGAATTGCACCTCACAATACAATTTGGACTTTACCTCCACTAGGATGAAGAGGCGCGGCTCTAGGAGTGGGCGTCACCTGATGGGGTTGGATTACACCCACTTGTTTGTTGTAACCCTACCTCTTGTCTCATTTGAATGGCTTCTCCCTAATAAAACCCGGGGTTCAAGGCATGCTCCTCCTCTTTCTTGCCTACCTTGACCCCATTGTGGGAGCTGTGGCTAAGGAGCGGTCACTGAACCCCAAAAAGATACTTTCTGTGTCTGTGTCTTATTTCATCAGCCAAAATTCACTTGGAGTGACCCTGTCGGGTTTAGTCATGTGTTGTGACATATATCTTGTCCTAGTCTGTTTTTAGTTACTGTAACTGAGTGCCAGAGACTGAGTAATGTATAAAAAATAAATGTTTACTCAGCTCATGGTTCTGAAGGCTGGAAGGTCCAAGGCTGAAGGATTACATCTGGTGAGGTCATTCTTGCTGCTGGGGATTCTCCATAGAGTCCTAGGGTAGCACAAGGCATCACATGGTGAGAAAGGGGACATATAAGAAATAGAGATAAAGTGGTATCATAATAGACCCACCACTCTCGAGATCCGTTTACCCCATTATCACATTAATTTGTGAATGTGTTCATCTACTCATGAGGCCAAAATCCTCATGAGCAATCACATTTAAAAGGCCCTAGCTAGTCCCACCTCTTCATACTTTAATGAGGATTAAATTTCAACAGGAGTATTGGTGGGGACAAACCATAGCATACCTTAACAAGACTCCCCCACCCCCCCAAAAAAGATGTTTTTATGTTGTACCCAGCAATTTAAAGTGTTGGGAGTGTCTCTCACATGTAATCGCAGGCAACTCCCGACAGATTCCTGCTTTCCTTCCTTTCTGTGCTGGGATCAAACCCAGGGCCTTGCACCTGTAAGTGAGTGTCCTACCACTGACCTACACTTCCAGCCTCATCTTGGACATTTTATTTTTTTAGTTGTAGGTGGACACAGTACCTTTATTTTATTTATTTCTATGTGGTGCTGAGGCTCAAACCCAGAATCTTTTCTAAACTACAATTGAAAGTTGGGCAGTGAGGAACCTTTCATCTATGTGCTAGGCAAGAGCTCTACCACTGAGCCACAAGCCCGCCCCTGGGACTTTCTTAACAGGGTCCCCATGTGCCCGTAATTCCCATCACTTATCATAAGTGGAGTGGGATAGTCGTCTGACTCTCATCTGTCTCCTCTGTGCCAGACCATGAACTCAAGTGGCCAGGTCATTCATGCCCCTGATGGCCACGGGATCCCAGGACCTGGTATATTCTGGGCCTTGATAAATGTTGTGGAAGACATGAACAACCCTCCCCCAGGGCAATTCTGAACACTGTGAACCTGACTGTGCCTCCTCCCTCCCAGGACCTCTGGTCACCTTCAACTCCACCACCAGGATCTTTTCTAAACTACAATTGAAAGTTGGGCAGTGAGGAACCTTTCATCTAGCCCTGCTACACACAGGGCCACTTACACCGACTGCCATTATCTGGGATGGATGCCCAGCACACACTCAGGGTGTCACCGTACAGGCGGAGAAGGGGACACGCAGCAACTGAGCTCAGTCCAGGAGCTGCTGTGGCTGACCCCACGGAGTCCCTTCCACTGCAGCCTTCTCTTGTCACTAAGTACCCTATTTCATTTCAAGGCTTAAATTCAAGGTTTTCCTTTTAAATCATGCATGTGATTCATCTAAATGTTTAAAGAATATACTCTGGTCCTTTGGGATAGGTGGGACAATAACAAAAAGAATGCAGAGTCCTCTGACTCGAGTCCACGGTGTCCCCCAGAGAGGAGGGAGGTCAAGAAAGCACCAGAGCCGGCGGCGCGGTGGCCCACACCTGTAATCCCAGTGGCTAGGGAGGCTGAGGCAGGAGGACTGCAAGTTCAAAGCCAGCCTCAGCAACTCAGCGAGGCCCTAAGCAACTTAGCAAGATCCTGTCTCTAAATAGAGCACTTTAAAAAGGGCTGGGGACGTGGCTCAGTGATAAAGACCCCAGAGTTTAATCCCAGTCCCCCCACCAACAAAAAAAGGCACCAGATAATCTTCTGTTTAGGGAACTAATTAGACCTTTCATGCATTTGACCCTGGCCTTCAGTTACTTATCTGTAAATGTCACATGTCACACCCACTTCCCTTCCAGGTCAGAGCCAATGTGCAAAAATACCAACTGCCAAAATCCTCCTTGGTTCTCCTGCTCCACCAACGGGAAACCAACCCAAAGGCAGGCGCCTCTCTGTTGCTCTTCACAGACGGATCTGTAGGTACCGACTGTATACAGTTGGAACTACTCGTAGGAAGTGATACAGTTAGTGCACATTGATTATTTGTTGCTCAGTATCTACATACTACTTAGCAACAGGACCTGGCATTTCCAGGAATCCTTTGACTTGGGTGACATTGAACCCACCCTCGATTCTGGAATGTCCCCAGGAGGTTCCAATCACTGTGCTCTTAGGCCATCTGTGTGTGTGGGGGTGTTTGTTCGTTCTCCCCCCCCCCATCCCTTTCTCTCTCTCCCCGGTGTTGGGGTGGAACCCAGGGCCTTCCAGGGCTCAACAAGTGCCCTACCACTGACCCACACCCTAAGGCCCGCTGAGCCATAAGGACTGGAGACTGACACTCATTCATCCAGAGACGACAAGCCAGGAGAGAGGTGTGCTGAGGCTTTGGGGAAATGAGCCTCTGTATCTCGTAGTACTGCCAGAGAATGGCCGTCCCTTCTGCCTAGATGGCGTGGTGTGACGCTGTCTTGGCTTTGCCTCAGGCTCTGCAAAGCCACCCCATAGGCAGCCTCGGGTTCTCCGTGAATGGAAAATGACCCTGACCGCTTCCCCTTGTAATCACAGGCATGAACCACCCTGCCTGGCTGACTCCTTGGTACCTTAAATTCTAGAGACACTGACTTCAGGCAAGGTTGGATCCAGGAACTCAAAAAGAAAGGAGAGATGCCAGGCTGTTGGTGACATCTTTTTGAGTTCCTGGATCAACCCTCACCTGAGGCAAGAGAATTCCAAGTTCAAGGCCAGCCTCAGTAACCATAAAACCCTGTCTCAAAATTTAAATAAGTAAGTAAAAAGGGCTGGGGATGTAACTCCATAATAGAGTGCTCCTGGGTTCAAACCCCAGTAAACCACCCACCACCACAAAAAAAGGAAAAAAAAAAAAAAAAGAAAGAAAGAAAAGAAAAAGAAAAAAGATCTAAAGGGAAAAAAAGTTACCAATGAGTAACTTTATCTTGAAAGTAACTTTATCTTAGAAACCAGCCTGGTTTCCGTTTCCTGACATTTATAAAAGAAAAAAAAAAAAAGTGGAAAACAGTGACATTTAATCCCATTCAATCCTTAGATTAAAACTGGAGTCATTTTGCCTGAAGGTCCCACTGTTCTTATATACAAAGTTCATCTCCGTGAACTTTCACAGCTGGGCCTTGAGCTCTCAGGCCTCCAACATCCGGACATCTACAGACAGCTGCCCAGATTCCCGATGCTCGGTGATTCCCGTTTGTCTGGTCCTAGTCGGTTTTCTCTACTGCTCTGCAACACAGGGGACATGTGCAGGTTCTTGCAGCAGCTTCCCCCCCACCACCTTAAAACATCAAAAACAAAAACCAGGGAAAGAGAACAAGGTTTCTACTAGGCCTGACCCGCTTGAGAGGATCAGGTCCTCAGAATGCAAATCTGCAAAAGTATGCAAATACTTTTCTTTTTTCTTTTTTCTATTTCAAAAAGTATTACTGACTGGATCTATTGGATCCACCCTAGGCATTTGGGGGGCTACAGTGAGGAGAAAGGCAATGTTTTGGTTGAAAGCATGAGAAAAGTACACACACAAAACACAACAGGTCTGGGAGACGTGGGCACGGTGACACTGGCTTGTAGTCCCAGCTGCTCGGGAGCTGGGAAAGTCACTTGAGCCCTGAAACCCCGAAGCTATGAACCAAAATAAACCCTTTTTCCTTTCAAATTGTTTATCTCAGGTGTTTTGTCACAGTGATAGAAATCTGAAGAACATCAGCAGCCCCCACAAAACTATCGTGTTTATGATCCAACTTCACAGAGTCTTGTTTTTCTACCTTGACCTTCATTTTTTCATGAGTTATTTGAACATGAAGGAAGTCAGTATCAGTAAAGTAAGTTTATTTTTTTCCTCCTCATATATCTCAAATGATAATCACTGCCATCTATTGAAAGCTTCCGATAAGTTAGGCATGGAGGTGAGCATTTCCTCATTTCATCTTCAGATAATGCTATAAAGTTGCAACTCCATTTTATCCTCAGATGAAGAGACTGAGGTTCAGAGAGGCCAAACAGAAGTTACTCAAGTAATCTCACAGAGCTGGGATCCAGATCCAGGTTGAAGCTGAGGTCTCTTCTCAACAAGTTCTCCGTATCCTTCTCAAGTTCAGCCTGCCCACTGCTGTTGAAATCCCTCCAGTATTTCATCCAAATACCAACCATGATTCCCTTTTCCTGATCCTACCTGAGGCCGTGGAAGCTCTTTCTTTTCTGTAAGTGAACAGCCTCCACCTTTCCTGAAATTCCTGCCAGTCTTTGTCTCAGGGGGCTAGAGGCAGGAGGGCAGGGGATACCTCGTAGAGGTGGGAAGGTTGGGGTTTGGAGAGTCACACTTGGCTCTTCCTACTGAGGGTTAAGATCCTATGCATCCCCAGCCTGAAATCTCCCTCCTCGGACCAAAAGGAAAGGTCCCTCTGCAGAAGCCCAGAGGCCTTCCCTTCTACCTGTTCTTCACGTGAGTGCTCACGGGAGAGCAGCTGACTGCACCTGTGGGTAGTTGTTATGGCTGGACTTTAAATGTCACCCCAGGACCCATGCTTGGTCCCCAGCTGGTGGTACTGCTGGCACAGGGTGGAACTTTTAGAGGGTGGGGCCTAATGGAAGAAAGTTAGGTCATTGGGGGCGGGCCCTTGAAGGGACTGCTGGGACCCCATGCCCTCCTTTCTCTTTCTCTCTTGTTGCTAGGCTGTCGTGAGGTAAACAGTCTTTCTCTGCCACATGTTCCTGCCACCACAGGCACAAAGCCTCTAGGCCAAGTGAACGTGGACTGAAACCTCTGAAGCCATAAGACAAAATAAACATTTTTTCCTTTCAAATTGTTTGTCTCAGGTGTTTTGTCATAGTGATGGAAAGCTGGCCGACACACAGTAGTTTTGTTTCTCTTTTATTTATTTATTTATTTGGTTATGCGGTCTTGCTATGTTGCTTAAGATGTCATCAAACTCCTGGGCTCAAGTGACTTTCCCAGCTCCTGAGCAGCTGGGACTACAAGTCAGTGCCACCATGCCCACGTCTCCCAGACCCTGTTGTGTTTTTGTGTGTGTACTTTTCTCATGCTTTTAATCAAAACATTGTCTTTCTCCTCACTGTAGCCCCCCAAATGCCTAGGGTGGATCCAATAGATTCACTCACTAATACTTTTTGAAATAGAAAAAAAGAAAGAAAGAGAAAAGTAATTGCATAGCAATGTGCTCGCAGCTGACTGGCTGGCTCAGCAAGGGGACCTGGAGTTTTGCTAGAACCTACTGCAGATACATGCATGGCTTTGCTTTAGCATGTGGGTCTCTTGTCCCATTTCATAGATGGGGACACAGGCAGGACTTGCCTAAGGTCTCATGGCAGTGATGGGTTGGGCTTTGCACCAGCCTGGGTAGCACCACTCCAGGGCAGAAGCAGGGTTCTGGGTGGAGTCTGGGAGTTCACTTTGAGAATGAGAAGAACTTCAGGTGCTCAGAGCCACCAGACAGCAAACTGAAGCAAGAATTAATTCCACATGACCCAATACTTAGTAAAAAATTGAGCCAGGTGCAGTGGTGCACACCGATAATCCCCATGACTCAGGAGGCTGAGGCAGGAGGATCACACATTTGAGGCCAGCCGCAGCAACTTATCAAGGTTCTTGGCAACTCAGTGAGACCTCTTCTCAAAATAAAAAGTAAAAAAGGGTGGGGATGTAGCTCAGAGGTAAAGGGCCTGTGGGATCAATCCCTAGTAGAGGGGCGGGCTGAACTGAGCAGAGAGGATCAACCCAGGCAGAGAAGGAAAGTGTCCTTAGGGTCAGGAACAAGAGGGAAGGGGGAGGAGACAAGTCTGATGCAAAAGCCTCTTTTTAATTTAATTTAATTTAATTTTTTTGGTGTGTGTGTTCCTGGGGCTGGAACCCAAGAGTGCTAGGGAAGTGTTCTCTCTCTGGGCCACATCTGCAGCCCCAACCCCAACTTTCTGACCCTTCGTCCTGCCCAAGGTGACCAAAGCTCTGCCAAAGAATCAGGTTGGCAGGAACCTGGTGGGTGAAGACTGCAGGACCCCAAGGACCGAAATCACCAGTCACGGTTCCTAGCGCTGTGCTGGGGGGGGTTGCTCTCTGCTGAGCGGACCTTCCCTGGACTTCTCCTGGTCACAGGGACATTCATTACATGGCTTTGGGACATTTTTAAAGAACTGAACTTCACCTTGATTCCTGTCTCCAACAACCCCGGTCACAGTGTGCCTTTCTGGAGGTGACTCACTGACCTTGCACAAGGATGCAAGCTGACTTAGTGCCACTTAGGTCCACTTAAAGGGTGTGCTTAAAAGTGGTTAAAATGCTAAGCTTCATATGATGCACATTTTACTACAATTTTTTTGGGGGGTGTGCACCAGGGATTGAACTCAGGGTGACTTGACCATTGAGCCACATCCCAGCCCTATTCTGTATTTTATTTAGAGCTGGGGTCTCACTGAGTTGCTTAGGCCTCGCTGTTGCTGAGGCTGGCTTTGAACTCGCCATCCTCCTTTCTCAGCCTCCTAAGCTGCTGGGATTACAGGATTTAACACAATTTTTAAAATGTGATTAAAAATCTGCTTTTCAAAATCCTTCACTTGACTTTCAGGTCATACTCTCCCCAAAGGTCCCTGCCTACCCCATCCCCCACCTCAGACCTCTGCGAGCCAGAGCCAGTCTGGAGTGGGTGAGATGGGGTCGTGGTTAGTGTGGGAGGAGGAGGCGGCACTGCCATCAGGACAGAGCTCTGACTTCTGCCCCTCTCTGTGCCCGTGTCTGTGATTTTACACATAATATACATTAAGGTATGGCTAACGTTCTTTGTCCTGAGAATCCGCAGTGCTTATAAGGAGTTACCAGCAATACTAGGGCACAGACTGGGCACTAAATCCTTTTCCCTGGAGGAACTAGGAGCACAGGATTTTCTGTGTTCCATTGACATATGGCAGGAAGTGCCCCTGGGAGTGGAGATGGGGGATGGGGATGGAGGCCCTGCTAGATGCTTCCTGGCCTCTGGATTTTTCCTGTTGTCCGGGATCCTGGGTCGGCTCCCCTGCATGCAGCCTGTTTGCACTCACTGCCTGAGAACCTCAGAGGACCAGCCCGGGCAGAGAAGGAGAGGGCATTAGACATGATTTTGTGCTGTGGCTATTTTCCAAAAGCGTAAGGACAGGACCATTTGATAAACCACGATGACAGCAGCTGACATCTCCCGTCAGCAGGCACTGAGCTCATTGTTTCTGGTGCTTTGTCACATGTCATTGTCACGACTCCATGGGCGGGCTGGTGGCACAGATGAGGAAATTGTGGCACAAAGCAATGATTTAGCTAACTGCACATCCCGGCCGATGGTGCACGGCTAAGTCCTGAGCTCAGGTGGCCTCCTATCAGAGGCCCTTGGAACCCACTGCAAATGAGGTCCATGGTGAATTCCCCAAAGAGGAAGAGAAAGGTGGGGCAGGCCGGTAACTGCACCCAGTCCTTTCCAGTCTGTAGGCTCAGACTTCTATTTATCAGATTTTAAGTGTAACCCACTTTCATATAGTCCACCCAAGACCTTTGGTGGCAAATTTAATACTTCATTGTCCAAACAAGGATCACAGTATGGTGACTGTCGGAACCCGATGAAGTGCCTATCTGTCCTGAAAATTCCTACCAGCAACGGCTTCTGTTTAAAGAAAAGAGGTACTTGACTCTCGGAGGCTTTGATGCCTTCTGTCATTTTAGATAAGACACCAGCCACCCATCAGAACCCAGGGCCCTGGGGGTGGGGGGTCTGTTCAGATGAAAGATTGAACAGGACCACAGCAGGGAGTAAGTTCCACCACAGAGCAGTTCAGAGGGGGCGGTCAGGATGCTAATACTGAGGAGACTGGCTGTCACGCTCGCCCTGCTGCTTCCTGGGAGCACATGACCCCACCAAGTTTGTGGTCAGTGATTCTCAGCTGGGATTGGATTATGGATTTTTCCAGAGCCAATGCTGTGGGATCCAGAGCCCGATCCTGGGAACTGGGGAGTAGCCCTCTCCCAGGGGAACCCTCGGGTCTGCTTTGGCAATGAAGCAGTCTGGGGATTCCCTCGCTTCTGGTCTTGCTCTTACTCTATCACTGCGTCCTCCCACCTTTGCTCAAAGTGTTCCTCCCCAAGAACTCAGACTGAAGAAGCTTTGACACTAAACCCCAGCCATGCGCCTGTCGCTACTCTGTCCCCAATCCATGGCGGGTGGGGGGGGAACACTTTTGGAAGGTTTAATACGATAGCCAAGTGTGGTGTTGCACACCTGTGTAAACCCAGCCACTTGGGAGGCTGAGACAGGAGGATCGCAAGCTTGAGGCCAGCCTGGGCAACAAAAAATTTAAAAATGGGAGGCTAGTGATGTAGCTCAGTGATAGAGTCCTTGCAAGTTTATGAAGCCCTGGGTTTAATCCCCAGTACTATGGGGTGGGGTAAAAAAGAGAAAGGAAGGAAGGAAGGAAGGAAAAAAGAAAGGAACCAAATATCATAAAATAATGGAGGAAATGAGATTTCCCTTCCCTCTTTCTCCTGTTGAAACAATTTTAAAAAAATACAATTCCCTTAAGAAATATTAAATAGAACTGGATTTAGGAAGATTCCACTTTTCAAATATGCAGCAATGCGGCAAGTTCAATGTTGAGTTAACTTCACCCTGTGTCTAGCAGCCTGCTGAGGACAATGGGTCACCTGCAGTTCCCTGGGCATTCAGGGAGGGGCTGGGGGACATGAGCCAGGAGAAGCAGTACTTGGAGTGTGTCAGACCTACCCACCTACCTACCTCCCTACCCCTTATCTACCCATCATCTGTTTATTAATGCACTTATTAAGAGGCCAGTGGATCACTAGGCTGCCCAGGCTGGTCCCCAACTTCTGGGCTCAAGTCATCCCCCTGCCTCAGCCTCCTGAGGAGCGGGGTCCACAGGTGCAGACCTTCCTTCGTGGTTCTGAGCAGGACGGGGAGTGACCAGCTCCAGGACTTGCTGCTGCTCTGTTGGAGGATCACCTGCCTCCACACAGCCGAACATGGCCCCGGGTACTAGCAAGGGGAAGAGGCTGGCTCTGGGGAACTTGTGGACGGCCACTGCAGAAGTATCTTCTGGTGCCCTGGCTGACAATCACCCAAGATCCATGGTGTCCTGTCTGCACAAAGAATTCAAGGAGACATTTTCCTCCAGGACACAACTCTCTTTCCACCTGTGTTAAAATCCTCACGCGCACTCATGGCACGTGTGCTGGCAGGGATCCGGGGGCCTTGGGTAAGATTGCACCCGTGGTGAGGTGCCACTGTCACACTGTCACCACTGTGCTTCACACATGAGCCAGTCCTGGGTGTCTCTCAGTCAGCAAAGATGCCAACATGCCTGGGGAAAGCCACACTGAGATTCTGGAAGCATCTGTTTGGCATTCTGTCTGGGCTTGTGCCATGTCCATTTCCTCGTTAGCTCTTTTCTAACTTCTTTTTATTCTGGAAAAGTCACAACGATGGTGACACATTTGAAATCCTACAGTGTTTTCCAACTAGGACATCTGGCGAGGGAGAGAGGACGGAAGCCCTCACGGGTGTCTGCCTCATCACCAGAAGCTTTGCTTTGTTGATTCATGTGAAAGAGCTTCAAGAAGGGCGTGGGGTGCAGCTTCGCAGGCACCAGGCCCTGCAGCCCATCCCCAGACCAAAAGAGAGAGGGAAAAAGTGCATCAAGAAAATATCTAGGGATCATATTTTTGTGTGTATGCACATTGACATAAAACAATATTATTAAGAAGAACCACCGTTTGACCCAGTTATCCCACTCCTTGGTCTATATCCAAAGGACTTAAAGTCAGCATACTACAGTGACGAAGCCACATCAATGTTTATAGCAGCAAAATTCACCCTAGATAAACTATGGAACCAACCTAGGTGCCCTTCAACAGATGAATGGATAAATAAAATGTGGTACATATACGCAATGGAATATTACTCAGCATTAAAGAAGAATGAAATTATGGCATTTGCCGGTAAAGGGATGGAGCTGGAGAATATCATGCTAAGCGCAATAAGCCAGTCTCAAAAAACCAAAGGCTGAATGTTTTCTCTGATATACAGATGCTAATTCACAATAATGGGGGGCGGGTTAGGGAAGAACAGAGGTACTTTGTATTTGACAGAGGGGAGTGAAGGAAGGGGAGGGGGCCTGGGGGTAGGAATGACAGTGCATATATGATTACATGATCTGCATAACACTACATCATGTACAACCAGAAGAATAAGAAGTTACACTCCATTTATGTATGAAGGGTCAAAATACATTCTACTGTCATGTATAACTAGTTAGAACAAATAAAAAATTATGTAAAAAAAGAAGTGATCACAATGAAATAAATTTTAGAGTAGGTACACAGATTTCAGCAAGGGAGGGGAAGGGAGTATAGGGCTTACTCCCTCTTGAGTGAGAAAATATCACTCCACTTCGTGTGATGAAAACTCTGTTTATAAACTGCCTCCTTCTCCGCCAGGTATTATTCTCTTAAAACTAAATTGAGCACACATCTCCTGAGAATATGGAGGCCGAGGCAGGAGGACTGCAAGTTCAAGCCAGCATCAACAATGTAATGAGACCCTATCTCAAAATAAAAATAAAAAGGGCTGAGGACATGGCTCAGTGGTGGGGCACTCCATGGGAGGCCACAGTAACCTCACCCAATGAATAATTTATAGAT
The DNA here is from genome assembly GCF_001458135.2 of Marmota marmota marmota. Classification (NCBI taxonomy): domain Eukaryota; kingdom Metazoa; phylum Chordata; class Mammalia; order Rodentia; family Sciuridae; genus Marmota; species Marmota marmota. Next base: position 10,659,842 of record NW_026000057.1, on the reverse strand, counting down.
TTGGAAGATCCTGATCAGACTATAAAACCCCACAATGCGGAAGACAAGAATCTGCTTCCTGTCTTAGAATCACCTGCTCCATGTTCTCCGTGGAGTGTACTTTAATTTCACTAAATAAATCCTTTGCACCTTTTCTAAAAAGAAAGAAAGAAGAAGAGAAAAAAAAAAAGAAAAGAAAAACAAAAACATTCCTGAAATAAGATTTAAGGCCACACATTGAAAGAGCACAATACACATCTCACATAGTGACTCAGAACAACCAACAATGAGATATATTCTAGTAAAATTGCTGAACTTTAAAAAGAAAAGAAAATCCTCTGGTAATCTTTTCAAAACCACTAAGAGGAAAAAAGAAAAGGAAAGGAAGACACTTTATTTTCCTTTTTTATGAAGAAAAAATGATATTGCATTTTCTTACTAAAGCAATGCCACCTCCCATAACTTTCACTGTCTTAATATACATTAAGATACTCAAGGAAGGAAGATGTAAGGACAAATTTTATACCCAGCAAAATGGACTTTCGGGTAAAGGGTTCAAACAAACTCATCCCCTTGGCAGAACCCTGGGAGTGTTGTTTCTACGAGCCTTTCCTGAGGAATTCACTAGAGACCAGAGTCTTAGAAGATCAAAATGATCAGAGGTTCACTGATATAAGGACCCCCGTGGGAAACATGAGCCATGTACTACGAAAACTAAAACTCACAGCCGTAGGTACAATGAGATACAGAACAACTATAGAATACAAAAGGGAAACAGGAAAGAGCACAGACAAAAAGTGTTCAAGCTATTTCCAATAATTGCCTTGGTGACAGTAGCCAGTGTTATTCTGAAACTGATATATATGTAAGATGTCACGGCCCACGTGACATTTACTCAGTTTCCCCGAGCGAGGGCATGAGTCAGATTAGAAATATTAGAGGTATGAGAAATTGAAGAAATAAGACACAAAAATAAGTGTAACAGTGGGATCCAAAGGGGATCATCTCTGATGAAGACTGGGTCTAACTCCCCAAATGGGGTCTGCGGGCTTAATTTAAAATGGTGGGGACACCAATGGGATTCAGCGTGAAGAACTTCCTGAGGAAACAGGAAAAAAGATGGCAGATTTTACTATTTAACAGTGAAGATGTTGAGCTGGGAAGGGGTGGTGCCTGCCTGTAGCCCCAGCTACTTGGAAGGACGATGTTGGAGTTTGTGGCCAGCCTGGGAGTTAGTGAAATCTCCATCACACACACACACACACACACACACACATACACAAAAAGGAATTTTAAATAAAATAAATTTAGGTTTCTTTCTGATGCTGGGGATCAAATTTATGGATTTTTTCATACATCTCCATCCATTTATATTTTTTAAAAAATTAAATTGTGGCTGTAAAAGGAGGTCACCTTTTTAAAAAAAAAAAAAACATTCTTAAAGCAATAGATTCTGTGATCTCTTCAAATCACTTTGAAAATTTCCAAGCAAGCTATTTTATCTTCTAACATAAAATTAGGGCTTTTGAATTCAGGGAACTATTATAACTTCTTTTGTATTTTCTGCCAAGAGCATTCAAATACAGAGACTTGTTTTGAGATTCCCAGAGCTTCCTGAATTTGCAATTAATGATCTTCCCACCAGAGGGCACTGTTTCTCCAGGCTGCTCAAGGGAGCCACCTGCCTGAGACTGGAACTGACAAAAGTACCTTCCTCCCAGACGGCTGAGAACAAAGGGGTAAATTCTCAAAAAGTAAAGGAAACCCAACATCCAATGCCACCTCCCATAACTTTCACTGTCTCAGCCCCATCTTGTCATGGACAGGCTGAATATTACATTGTAAAAAATGAACTATTCAATCCCCAGCCCCCACCCCTCCCCCAAAAAGTAGAAAGCATCTCCTTGTTGGTTGGTTTTAAGATCTTATTTGCCTGGTGTAACGATTCCCTTTTGCCTTAGCCATGTTTTCCAGAACAAGGTGCACACAGGCACTGATGTATCCAAAATCAGTACATCTGAACACGAAGCAGGGGTTGTTCCAAGGCAAAAGTACAGATACCCCACGTGAGACCCTGGCGCTCCCCCAGTCTTACCCCTCACTTTGCTCATTCTTGTTTCTTCATGAAAACACATCCTCATGAACAGCTCTACGCAAACAATAATGCTTTTAAAGACTTAGTTAGAGCCACTTGCATCCCAAAAAACAAAACAAAACAAAACAAAACCCTGCAAATATTCCTTAGCAAACACAAAGACAGCAAAATCTCAGGGTGATCTCAAAGCAAACACAGAAAAGGAAAACTCAGCACTTTTGTTTACTTACAGGTCTTTAAGCTCCTACCATTGACATGGGTTTCTTAGTTCTCCTTTGCATTTTCTTACTAAAGCAAACACCTGAATCTCTGCAGAGGCAAGTTTGACGGCTCCAGAAAGAGGGGTGGATGGCCGAGTGGACGGTGCGGAAGAGCAACAGGAAGGAATCTTGGTTAGCAAATAAACTGCTCTGCATAGCTAGAGTGATGCTTTACGGAATCCAGGACAAACACCCAGAAGAGAAAACAAACACGGAAGATCAGGGTTTGAGAAGGTTTCTCTGCCCTGCTTGTTCTTAGGGTTGTTTGATAGTGTTACCCTTAACTTAATAGCTGTGCCTTTCCAAAAGGTATTTTTAGAACCAATTATGTTGAGAGCATGGAGTTCCAGGAGTTTTATCTGTACCTATATCTCTTGGCCTAAGGGACCTTAAGGTATTGAATTGATTGAGTCTCCTTTGAAGAAGCAAGAGTGTCTCTGTATATAAAGAAAGCAGCCAGCCTGGGACGCAGGAGCTTGGAGGCCCCTGGAAAGGTCAGGGGAGCCCCATTTTTGCTGACTGGGTGGGTTTTGGAAGGGGACCCAGCTGTTTCTGCCTCCCCGCTCCCAGGAGGGTCCCCAGAAAAGAAGCAGGAGGGAGGCAGACAAGTGAGCTCTCCCCGGACCCCGTTCCCCTTCCCGGCCAGCAGAGCTGCCTTGACTTCCTGTCTTTGGACTAGTGAAGCAGGAGGAGGCCCAGAGACCCCATAGCACCCCCTGCAGACCCCAAACCTATTCAGCCAAAGTCCACCCTTCCTGGGATCATAGCTTCCCTTGGGACTCTTTTTAATTAGGACTCTGGTCACTTTAATTAGGACTCTGGTCATTTTCAAGTGCAAGAATTTCCATCCTGGATCCTGGGCTCTTAAGGATGGACAGCCTTCGGGATCCGAGAGGTCCTGAGGTCATGTGCAAAAGGTGTGGCTATAAAAATGTGCATATATATATATATTTTTTTTTCTTAAGAGGATGACCCTTCACTTTTATTGGAGTCTCAAAGAGATTTTCAGCAACCAAAGGGTTGTAGAAAATACTCCAGAGGGATTGCAGATGAACCGAGGGACTGGGGATAAATCAGTTACCCCAGGACACACAGGCAGAGCCCCCCAGGGCATGAAGGTGACCGAGTGTAGAGACCATCTAGTCCTGTCCTCTTATTTTATAAAAAGGAAACTGAGTCTCAAAGTCACCCAGGGCAGGAATTAGACCCAGCACCCGAGTCTCCTAACTCTTTCTAGAATATTAAGGACGGGAGGCTCAGTCCTTGTAGTTCTAATCCTGGGCACAGTGAGAGGATGCAGGAGGAGCCGGATGTCGAGTCCTCAGAGACCTCATAGTCTGTGGGCTTGCTGGGTCTGGAACATGAATTTGAACCTCGTCTCTAAACCTTTAGGAAAATAGATCTGTGTACCCCAGTTTCCTCATCTGTAGAGTAGGAATCAGAGTGGCACATACCACGTAAGATGGCTGAGGATTCAGTGAAGGTGTGTGTCCACAGTCATTTAATGCACATGCGTCTTAGAATACAGCCTGACAGCGGGCGTGGTCGTGCACACCTGCAATCCCAGCAGCTCAGGAGGCTGAGGCCGGAGGATCTCGAGTTCAAAGCCAGCCTCAGCAATTTAGTGAAGCCCTAAGCAACTTAGTGAGAACATGTCTCTAAATAAAATATAAGAAAGGGCTGGGATTGTGGCTCAGTGGTAGAGCGCTCGCCTCGCATGTGTGAGGCCCTGGGTTCCATCCTCAGCACCACATAAAAATAAATAAATAAAATAAAGATTTTTGCATCCAACTACAATTAAAAAATAAATATTAAAAATAAAAAAAGAAAGAAAGGGCTGGGGATATGTGTGTCTGGGTTCAATCCCTGGTACAAAAAAAAAAAAAAGAATAGGGCCCGACAGCATGCAGCCCTCGTCTTGCCTTCCTCGTCTCAGGGATTGCTGGTATACAATTAACCATCACCAACCAACACTCACCAAACCTGTGTGAGCCCCATCAAGTCAGGAGGGAAGGGAGCAACTTTCAAGTTTAAAATTTGAGCAAATCGGAACCTTTTCTTCCAACTCCTAGTTCACCTGTCACATGTTCTAGAAGGTTCTAGACCCCTGCTATGAGTTATGTGCCCCTCCTCTGTGGAACCAGGGCTCCCCCGGCCTGCCCCTCCACCCATCAGTTCTCTGCTGTAGCCGAGTGCTGCTTCTCCCAACTTCTGCATCCTTGCAACCCAGGGATGAACTCACTTCATTACACCTACTGCATGCAGCAGGCACTCAATTCATGCTTATTCAGTGATGAAGATCCTACCTTTGGAATTCCCTGAGCCTCCACACCAATGAACAGGAGAATCAAGTCTCCTGACAGGGCTGGACGCCAAGGCAGCCAGCCTCGGGATGGCAGTGGGCCCTGTGTTTGTGTTTGACATTGCACTTGTCAAAACACACATCTTCCCGGTGGGGGGCCCTGCTGTGCCACGTGAGGTGCTAATGGAAACACATATTTTTCTCATCACCAGCAGATAGCAGCTATGAGTCACTTCCTCAGGAATGGGACTTCAATGCATGCTCTCCATGTGGATGGCTCCAAGCCAGTCCTGGGCCTATCGTTTTTGATTTCTTCCTTCACCCTATAAGTATTTATTGGGTGCTGACCGTGTACTAGGGGTGGGGTCCCAGCCACAAGGAACCCACAGCCTAGGGTTCCAGATTTCACTTGTGTCTTTGTAAAGAAAGGCCGGATGCACTTGATATTTTGCTCTATGGAAGTGCATCTCAGGCCAAAAATATTGTGCTTTTCCATGACTTCATCTTTACATTGGACACCACGTTGAATCTTTGGGTATTGTGAAAGGTACTGGGCCATTTCAGATTTTGTGCCATTTCTTGTCTGGCTGAATGTGATACGTAAGCATGCCGAAAGCTTTTCTTTGTAATTATCATAAAATTAGCATTCTGTAGAATTTTAGATTAGAAGCTAGAGATTTGTCCAGGGCGAAACTTTGTAAAAACCAGTAGATACAGAAGTCCAAAAGAAGATCACCAAATGCTTCTTAGGTTAGTACGCTGGTCTCTACAAAGGCACCTCCAAGGTCTCACCTTCTGGCTATGTGCCAAAGGGGTACCGGAAGTGTTTCTTGGCATTGGTTCTATTCCTATGGTGACATGAGGACATTTATTGGGAAGTCTGTCTTCTGTCTGCTGTTTTCATCTCTATGGATGGTTCCGGATAGCACAGTCCACATGTGCATACAGTACACACTAAAAAGGAAAGAAACTATAGAAGTTTTATTAGATAATATACAATATTGGAATATCGAGGTATTTCAAGTACATTTTAACTGTAGGCATTATTATGATGATGATGATCAATTATTATTATTATTATTATTATTATTATTATTATTATTAGGTACTGAGGATTGGTGCTTTACCACTAAACCACATCTCCAGTCCTTTTTATTTTTTATTTTTAGACAGGGTCTCTCTAAGTTGCTGAGGCTGGACTCCAACCTGCCATCCTCCTGTCTCAGTCCCCTGAGTAGCTGCAGTTACAGGTGTGCACTACCACGCCCAGTTGGTATTAGATTTACCTGAAAGTCAAGTCCATAGAATCTGGAGAGCAGTTCTGACAACACGGCACAGTGACCTGAGAGGCCTGGTCCTCAGTGGTGTACCGTTAAATGTCCATCAACCCATTTCTCCAAAAAAGAAACGTCGCTCACATTCTTATTACACACTTTAGTGTGATATGTATGCATATAGATTTTATTTAGACATATACACTGTTGACATATATGCTTATCATACGTTTTATTGAGCTAAAGGACATGTATAACATACACCTTCCAGGTAATAATTATGTCATACTCTTTATGCAAATTCCCATATAGACAAGTGATCCTCACAGAATGTTGAATTTGTAGAACATTTCTATCCCCAGCTGACCCGTGGCTGAAGTTCAGCTGTGACTTGACAAATAGAGCTCTGTGTTAATTTTAATCTGCTAATTCTTTCCCCAATAAATTTATTATCACAAAGTCTGAAATGTGATCTGCATAAAATTGTTTCTCATGCTTATATAAATTACATAAATTAAGTCAAAACTTCCTTAAGCTTTAGCAGTAGATCTGACATACTTCTAAATTTAATCTGCATTATTACCCCCCTTCCCTCCCCCCCTTTCCCCTCCTCTCTCTCTCTCCTCCTCTCTCTCTCTCTCTCTCTCTCTCTCTCTCTCTCTCTCTCTCTCTCTCTCCTCTCTCTCTCCTCTCTCTCCTCTCTCTTTCTCTCTCTCT